>NW_015506514.1:209681-226073 GCF_001515645.1 Sinocyclocheilus grahami
TTTTCTGTCCCGACCTTGCGACATCTCCTTATTCACTGACGCTGCCACCTCCACTGGTTTCGGTGGTTTCTACAGAGGACAGTGGTTCTCCTCAACCTGGCCACCTGAGCTCTCTGACACAAGCCAAACCACCAAACCAACTGCCCTTTTTGAGCTATACCCCAGTAGTAGCAGCCTATCTATGGGGCTCTGAATGGTCAACGAAAAACATCCTTTTTTACTGTGATAATTCTGCCACCGTCCACTGCATCAACAAAGGCCTTTCTAGTGCTCCAAAAATCATGCCCTTTCTTAGATATTTAATTTGGATCTCTGCCTGTCACCAATTTGTCATTAAAGCTGAACACATTCCCGGTCATCAAAATGAAATCGCTGACGCTTTATCTCGTTTTCTTTTTCAGAACTTCAGAACATTGGCTCCGGATACAGACTCCAACCCAACTCCAGTTCCTCCCTATTCAGAACTCTTATTCCTCTAGACCACCCCCTCAGACCTCTCCATACTCGAGTTTAAGAGGTGAAGAGGTGAGGTTAAGAATGGCAGATAATTGCCAAATGCTGATGAGTAAAGCTTGTCACATCAAACTAAAAAGACTTGAGACTGTAAAGGTGCTTCAGTTAATATTTAGTTATTTTTTTAAAATTTGTAATAAATTTATGAAGTTGTGACAATTGTGTTTTTGCTTTGTCAATATGGTGTATGGAGTGTAGATTGATGTGGGGAAAAAAGTAATTTAAAGTAGTTTAACATACAGCAGCAACATTGCAAAACGTGAAAAAATAAAGGGGTTTGAATACTTTCGCAAGGCACTGTAGAAAGTGTTTGTTTTTTATAAATAGAAAGGCAAGAAGTAGATAAATAGAATTAGAATAGAGAGTGTTAGTGTTAGAAGGTCACATGTTGATGGAAGAGATGTGTCTTTAGCCGTTTCTTGAAGATGGCTAAGGACTCGAATTGCTGCTCAAATTGAGTTGGGCGGTCATTCCACCAGGAGGTAACAGTTTATGTAAAAGTCAGTGAAAGTGATTTTGTGCCTCTTTGGGATGGCACAATAAAGCAACATTCACTTGCAGAACGCAAGCTTCTAGAGGCACATAAGTCTGAAGTAATGAATTTAGTTAAAAGGGTGGAGAGCCAGTGGTGGTTTTGTAGGCAAACATTAATGCCTTGAATCTTATGCGAGCAGCTATTGGTAGCCAGTGCAAATTGATAAACAGAGGTGTGACATGCATTCTTTTCGGCTCATTAAAAATGAATCTTGCTGCCACGTTCTGGATTAATTGTAAAGGTTTGATAGAAGTGGCTGGAAGACCTGCCAAGAGAGCATTGCTATAGTCCAGCCTGGACAGAACAAGAGTTTGAACAAGGAGTTGTGAAGCATGTTCTGAAAGAAAGGGCCTGATCTTCTTGATGTTGAATAAAGCAAATCTGCAGGACTGGGTAGTTTTAGCAATGTGGTCTAAGAAAGTCAGCTGATTATCAATCATAACTCCAAGGTTTCTAGCTGTTTTTGAAGGATTTATGGTTGATGTGCCTAATTGGATGGTGAAATTGTGATGGGTTTGATGGAACCACAAGCAGTTCTGTCTTGGCAAGGTTGAGTTGAAGGTGATAGTCCTTCATCCAGCAAGAAATGTCTGTTAGACAAGCTGAGATGTGAGCAGCTATTGTCGGATCATCAGGATGGAATGAGAGGTAGAGTTGAGTGTCATCAGCATTGCAGTGATATGAAAAGCCATGTTTCTGAATGACAGAACCTAGCGATGCCATGTAGACAGAGAAGAGAAGTGGTCCAAGAACTGAGCCCTGAGGCACACCAGTAGTTAGATGTTGCGACTTGGACACCTCACCTTTCCAAGATACCTTGAAGGACCTATCTGAGAGGTAAGACTCAAACCACTGGAGTGCGGTTCCTGAGATGCCCTTTGCCAATAGGGTTGACAGGAGGATCTGGGGGTTAACCATGTAAAACGTAACGTAAAAGCAGTGGACAGATCCAGCAAGATAAGTAATGAAGATTTGGAAGCTGCTCTTGCCAGTCTAAGGGCTTCAACAACTGAGAGCAAGGCAGTCTTGGTTGAATGTCCACTTCTGAAGCCAGACTGTCTAAATGTTGAGGGAAAAACACCAGTGTGAAGGGATATGTTAATGATATGAGTGCAGGTACAACTACAGGATAAATGGCTTGAAGGAGATGAGATGGAATAGGATCAAGCGGACAAGTAGTAGGATGATTAGAAAGGATGAGTTTCTGCCTCAGAGAGTGGAGAGAAGGATGAGAATGAGTGTATGTTTGCTGGTAAGATGTGTTTGACAGTTTGTGGTGTGGAGAATTGTGCACTGATGGTTGCAATCTCATTAATGAAGAATGTGGCAAAGTCATCAGCTATTAAAGTTGACAAAGGAGGAAGGAAGATGTATTAAAGAGCATGTGAGAGTTAGACAAATTGAAGGGTTTAAGGAAGAGCTGGCCTGGAAGACAAGGGGCAGACAGTGTTTAAACAAGATGTAAGAGTGGAGCAGAATCAGTAGCACTGTTAGCATGAAGAGATGCTAATTGTTTAGGGCAGTGGTTCTCAACCTTTTTTTCCACTGGGCCGCACATGACACATAGACACATAGATGGCGGCACGAATGGACGCAGGGGCCCCTCTCTCTCTGACATCGGAGTTTAATTGTGCATTTTCGAGTGCTTTTTGTTCACGTTCATGTTTGTGTAGTTCGCCGTCATCTTTGTCTCACGTAAGATACAGTCGCCATTTCCTTTTGGAAACTGAAACAAGGACAATAAACCACATCTTGGACAACACAATATCTGAGGAACTTCGAGCCCTTGGTATATTCCGCTGGCCAACTAAAACACCACCTCGCCTGCTACTCCTCACCCAGAGAGGAGGCGCCAAAAGTACTGCGAGAGGAAGCAGAAGCGAGGCAAACACAGAGGCATCCAGGCTAGGCTAGCAGCTAGCCCACACAGACCCACGATACCATCCCTCATTCTAGCAAATGTAAGATCACTGGATAATAAAATGGACCACATACAACTTATAAGATCTGCACAGTGTGAGGTGAGAGAATGTTGTGTTTACATCTTTACGGAGACGTGGTTAAATGACAACATACCAGACTCCGCTCTCCAGCTAGCTGGGCTAACATGCTACCGCACTGACCAAGTCTGTGCTGAGGGAGGTAAGACTCGCTGCGGGGGTGTTTGTGTTTATATCAGCGATGCTTGGTGCCAAAATACTGCTGTTGTTCGTAAACACTGTTCTCCGCTGGTAGAGTTTATTATTATCAAGTGCCGACCCTTCTACCTACCGAGGGAATTTACAGTGTTTTTTACAGAATTTAATCGTCGCTGTTTATATACCCCCCAGCGCTAACAACAGCGAATGAATCGAGGCACTCAGCGAACTTTACCAGGCTATCAGCGCGCAACAGAGAGCACACCCGGACGGATTTCTCATCACTGCTGTGAACTTTTCTACAAAAACTTCATCAGCACATAGACTTTCCCACAAGGGGCAACAATACATTGGACTTGGCATACACAAACAGCAAAGCAGCATACAAAGCCTCCCCCTCTCCCGCCTTGGACTCTCTGACCACATCACCATCATGCTCAGACCTGCGTACAGACCGAAGGTGAAAGTCACCAGACCAACCAAGAAGGAGGTACGTGTGTGGCCAGAGGGGGCCCAGTCTGCCCTTAAAGACTGCTTTGACACAACAGACTGGGACATCTTTAAAGAAGCAGCAACTTACAACAACCACACAGACATAGAGGAATATACTGAAGCTGTTACTGCTTACATCTCAAAGTGCACTGATGACGTCACACACAGGAAAACCATCACTATTTGGGCTAACCAGAAACCATGGCTGACAGGAGAAGTGCACAAGCTTCTGAGGGCTCGGGACGCAGCTTTTAGAGCTGGTGACACTGCAGGCCTAGCAACAGCAAGAGCCAACTTGTCCCGTGGAATCAGGGAAGCAAAACAACAATACAGCAATAAAATATCTGGACATTTCAGCAACACCAGAGACACACAGAGTCTCTGGCAAGGCATCAAAACTCGAACAAATTATAAAGCCCTACCACGGACCTGTGACAGTGACATATATGATTAACTGCCTTAATGAATTCTTTGGCCGATTTGAGACCACATTTCCCACACGAGCAGGCTGTGTGTCTGACCCCAGACAGCGTGAAAAAGACCCTCCTGAGGATCAACCCACGCAAGGCAGCCGGACCAGACAACATACCTGGTCGGGTTCTAAAGGACTGTGCTGAAGAACTCAAGGATGTACTAACTGACATTTTTAACATATCGCTGAGTCAAACAGTTGTCCCCAAGTGTTTCAAGGCCACCATAATAATTCCAGTCCCATAGAAGCCACACCCATCCAGCCACAACGACTACCGGCCTGTTGCACTGACCCCATCATTATGAAGTGCTTTGAGTGACTGGTCATGCAGCACATAAAATCCTTTCTTCCTCCCTCCCACGACCCGTTCCAATTTGCATACAGAACCAACAGGTCCATGGAAGATGCCATCTCAGCTGCTCTCAATCCAGCCCTTACACACCTGGACTCCAAAGACTCCTATGTGCGAATGCTATTCTTGGATTTTAGTTCAGCATTTAACACAATCATCCCACAGCAGCTAATAAACAAACTGAGACACTTGGGACTCAACTCCCCTCTTTGTAACTGGGTGCTGCACTTCCTATCAGAGAGACCACAAATGTACAGGTTGGCGGAAAAACATCTAAGACCGTCACGCTAAGCACAGGGGCACCACAAGGGTGCGTACTCAGCCCGCTGCTCTTCACCCTGTTGTAGCGAATCACCTCCTGGGGAAATATGAATAATTAACCATAACTAGTTATAATCAACTATTCATATATTAGATCCGCACCCATGATTGTGTACCCAGTCACAGTACCAACCACATCATCAAGTTTGTGGATGACACGACTGTAGTTGGCCTCATCACCAACAACAATGAGGCCAACTACAGGAGCGAAGTGAGCCGACTGGTCCAGTGGTGTAATGACATCAATCTCTTCCTCATTGTGTGGAAGACCAAAGAACTTACCATCGACTTCATAAGAAGACCTCCACAGCACCCCCCCACTAACCATCAACAGTGCCTTAGTGGAGAGGGTGAGCAGCACCAAGTTCCTAGGGGTGCATATCTCTGAAGACCTCTCCTGGATGACAAACACCCCATCACTGGCCAAGGCTCAGTCACACCTCTACTTCCTCCACAAACTGAGGAAAGCATGAGTCCCACCTCTCATCATGTGCTCCTTCTACCAGGGCAACATTGAAAGCATCCTCACCAGCTGCATCCTGTCGAAAGACTCTGCAACGCATAGTGAATGCAGCCAGCAAGATCATCGGTGTCTCTCTGCCCTCCCTTATGGACATCTTCCACACCCACCTCACTAGCAGAGCCATCAGCATCGCTGCTGATAGCTCACACCCGTTAAACCTCCACTTCAGACTTCTGCCTTCAGGGAGAATGTACCGGAGCCTCCAGGCTCGCTCCACAAGGCTTTCAAACAGCTTCGTCCATCAGGCTGTCAGGAAGCTGAACCCTGTCCATTACCTCCCCCCCTCTTCCACCTACTCTTGGACTTTAAAAAATCTACAGTTCACCCCACATTTCTTTCATTGCACAAAGACACTTTATACTCTCTGCACTTTACAGACTTTTGCACTAATCTGTCTTGTAGCTTACAAATGCCTTTATACTCAGAACTTCAAAATGTTTACATATTTTGGATGTATATTTGCACTTTACAAATTGTTTACATATATTTGTGATGTATATTTGTACCTTAACAAAGTTCACTGTTTACATATACTCGTGTATATTCATTCAGAAGTTTTGCAAGATTTACTCGGTCTATATATATATATATACAGTATATCCGTTTAGTATTTCACACTGCTGTTACCTGCATACAAAAATCTGTTTTATATTGCACTGACTGCGATAATATTTTATTTTTTTATACAAACTTCTGTATTGCATTGACAATGTAAATGCTTGATGAGAGAGAAGAGAAACTGTATTTAAATTCATCTGTATGTCTGCAGATATGGTTCAATAAGGCTCTGCTAATCAAATGTCTTTGATTAACTGATCATCAGCAAGTGTGCCTCTATAAAAGCAGATGTTTTGGTAGTTTGCTGGTCTGGAGCCTTCAGGTGTAGTAGTAGGTCCAAAAACAAGAACTCATTATTTCAATGTGAGATGGTGAGCATTAGGAAAACAGTCCAAAGATCATTCACATTTTCTGCATGAGCTACAAAACACTTCATCCAATTATCATTGTGTCTCCTTTTCCTCTTAAACGGCTTGATCTCAGGAGGTTTGACAGATTTAAAACACTATGAAATTGGAAAAGGATTAAAGACACCAAATTGACAAAACATACACATTTCCTTTATTTCCTCAAGTTCCTGTGCCTTTATTATTACTGAGCTTCAGCAAATGAGCAAAAAAAAGTACAATTTAATTATTGTTATTATTTTAAAACAACAGAAAAACAATGTATAAACATTAAATCATGTTTTTTAAATATTTATTCTAGAATGCTTCATGAAGTGTTAATTTATGGTACTGTGGGAAGAGTTTTAATTATAAATTTGGAGTTACTGCATTGCTGCACATTCAAAGAATCACTAAGGGATTGATTTATACAACGTCTGATCATAGGGCTTATTAATGCTTCTATAGTTTATGACTGCAGATGTAAAATGAACATTTTTGAACTCAGAAATTTCCATTAGCTTAGTAAAAGACAAGCTCCTTCATTTGAATTCAGGGATATCATTAAAAACACGAAAGAGTTTTGCATCAGCAAAAATACAGTATATCTGCTGAAAAACTGAATCCTAACTATTATGTTTTTACTCTTGAAATATTCTCATCAATAGTTGCTTCTTATTAGTTGAATGTACATTCCTCTTGCTTTAAGAAAAAGAAAAAAGCTTGGAAAAACTGCAAGTATGAAAGTATGGACAAATAAACATTCAAACTAGAAAAAAAACAGCTATAACAAGACAGGTGTACACTTGGCCCCATCATAACCGAACCACCACACAGAAAACGTGCTTGAATGAACCCCTTCTTTAAAAAACAGCTCAGTTCATATCTCATCTTGTAAGTTCATACAGTGTCGATTTTCAGTGCTTTATCGTTCAGGAGTCATTCATGAACTCGTGTCCACAATGTCCATCGGCTCTTCCTTCTCCGATCCATTCGACTGGTTGCAGTCCGTTGCGTTCTTCTCATGGCTCTCTGATTGGACGCTCGTCATCATCATGCCAGGCCTGGGAATCTTCTCAGACTGTGTTGGTGCATTGTGTTTAGGGCTGTCAGTCACTGTCCTGTCCTCACTCGTACCTGAGGCAGTTTCTTCACGCTCCTCCTGGGAGTCAGCAGCACAGAGCAGATGGTCCGTCTCGTCCCGAGAGTCGTCACAGTCTGCTGATCCTGCGCTTGGACCGGCTACATGCTCACAACCAGCATCCGAGGCCTCCGCCACTTGCTCAGGCTTCTGGATGACCTGTTGGCCTTCAGCACAGCTCGGCTCATCGCTGACAGTCTCTCCGTTGTTAACACCGGTGCCATTACTGAGAACAGCGTCTGGATTGGGCTCCTGATCTTCTGCAGAGCCCTCTGAGTGTTTCTCAGAGTTGACTCTCATTATGGAGTCACTGTCGACTTGCTTCTTTGCATCTGTGAAATCAGCGACAGGCTTGCTATGTTTTGGCTCACTTGCGGCTTCTCCGTCTTTATTTTTGTATGGTGAGTGACCTTCGTCCTGCACTGCGCTCTCTCCGCTGCCAGCTGAAGAGTTCTGCCTCTTCTCCGACTTCTTCTTGAAGCGTTTCTGGATTTTTCTGGGGCACCACACAAACTTGTCTTTGGGCTCAAAGTGCTGGAAGGCGAAGCGCACCAGCTTCCTGCGCTCACGCTTGTCCCGCACGGCAAACAGGAAGTAGTCGAGCACACTGCGTTTAACGCTGCTGAGGGTCTTTCTGACGAGGGTCTCCTCCAGGAAGAAGCGCACCAGAGGGGCTTGGAAATGATCAAAACCCAGCTCTCCCAGGCTCTTGAGTATCCTTGTGATTCGGAGATTATTGTGCATGTTTCTGAAAGCAGATGTGAAATTATTTTTAGTGGCATGTGAGAAAGAATGTCTGGAAATAAAGAAAGAGTGAAAAGGTTTCAATACATCCTAATACACTCTATCAGCCCACATGTCATTCTGAAATGTAGTTATTATTATTATTTATTTTTCTAGCAAATGCACGTTTTTCACTTTTTATTTGGAGTCAACAGAATGACTTCTGTCTGAAAGTCACTATGCTGTCTGGAAAGCCCTTCAATAAACTGCAGATTTGTTTGGTGACAAAACTGGTTTCATTAATTTGCATTAATTCATTAATTTTCATTCTTTGCATCTGATTAATAAATCCGATGCAAAGCATAAAATGGTAAAAAAAAAACATGATTGTATAAAATGTTTTTAATGTTATCATTATGAGAAAAAAAATACAACTGCAATCAGAAATCATCAGGGTCCAAGCACTAATGTAGACAATTCAGTGATAATGAAACTGTCATCTAGCTTTTCAAAACATAGTGTTTTTAAGTGTCTCTTCAAAAAACATTATGATATTTATTAACAGATACAATTCTATTTTCTCAGATTTTCTCCTATCTCCATAGAAAAGCAATATATTCAGTTTCATTAGGATGTGTGTGTGTGTGTGTGTATATACAGTGGGGCAAAAAAGTATTTATATATATACAGTATATACATACACACAAAATGAAATAAGGAATTATTTATAAATTTAAGCATGCTGGAGATCAGTTTTCTTTTCAAACTAATTATATTAAACTCAGTAAATGTTTGTGTACCATGGTTGTAGAAATACATTTCTTTGCATTTTGTATTGAACCATTGACACTAATGCTAAACTGAGCTCTAAAAGGTTTTCTTATCCTCTAGTGAACAAAATCAGTATTACAGTCTTCATTTGTCCTTCACATGGGTGTGGGAATGGTTCATCATTTAAAATGGCTGTAATTATGAAATCTTTTGTCAGAATGTCCTGTTTTTCATGTGTTTTGTGAAGTTTGGACATTGTGACATAAATAAGGGCCAATCACTCAATATCTGCCACATTTCAAAATATATCAGCCTGTATCTGTTAAACAGTTTAATACATCTGTTACTCTTTTGATAACATTTTGTTATAAGTGACTCGAGATTAGTAAAGTAAATGAGTTTATTATAATGCAGCCAATGTTCACTAAATAGTCACCTCATGTAGTTACATGAGGTGACTATTTAGTGAACATTGGCTGCATTATAATAAACTCATTTACTTTAGGTACAAAAGGTACAAAATGGTACAAAACCATTGTACCTAATGGTTACATTAGGTACAAAAGGTACATTTGATTAGTACTAATCAAATGTAATTAAGTTCTGACAGTTTTTAGTTGTAGTGGCCTGAGATCTGGGGCGTCACTAGAGCACGAGCCCTGGGAGAATATTACTGATAAATGCTCGTGTGTCGATGGGATTGGCGTACACTGACCCGAGAGTCATTTCCCTGATAATATTTCAGCAGTCAATCGTGTGTTTAGAATCAGCAATAGCAAATTCACAAAGCAATTAATATTTTGATCTAATCGGTAAAAAGAGTCTACAAAAGGTCTGAAACTAATAATAATAATAATGTATTGAGTATAATTTTAACTCAAATTATTAAATGGATGCCGCCTTATTGGGACATTAAAGCCCTCTCTACACCGACTCTAACCCTACCCCATACTTTATTTTCAATTTTTCAATTATTTCCTTCATTTTTGTTGAAAATAAATGCCTTTCCGATGTGATATGAGATTTGAAAAGGGTTGATCACGTCAAAAAGACTACAGCACGCACTTTACCATCTACACCACTGGAGCTGATGTTGACCAGCGTCTTTTGTAATGTTGACTCAATCTCAATCACACATTGATGGGCGGAGTCAAGTGTAAATAGCCTCTCCAGGAGCGCTGGACGAAAAATATATTTTGTAGGAAACAAAACTGCCAAATGACTTCTATCATTTACTGTGAGTGCACAGATGATTCATATCCATATCCAAAACAGTATTAAAAAGTATGCGCACGCTTTTTTGATGAGGGGTCTGTGACCCAGTACTGGTGAGGAACTTACTAAATGCCTGGAATCTAAACAGTAGATTTCTTCTGTACACTAGAAGAACAATGAACAGCCAGCGTTTGATTTGAAGGAAGATGTTTAATGATTGCTGCTCATCTCAGGACAGGCAGGAGTCACCTCACCTCTCTAGATTGGCGAATCTCTCCCTCCAGTTCTCGGCGCGCTTCACCTCCCCGGTTTCTCTGTTCAGCAGCTGCATGCCATAGAAACCCAGCATGAGCTCATAGGAATCCAGAAGACGACTCTTAGCTTCATCGCTCTCTCTGAAGGCCTGTGGACGACAGGACGAGAGCCAGCTTCAGTCCCACAGCACAGTTTAGAGTCTCTGGAACAGGGTTTATTAGACTTGGGGATCGTCATGACTTACTTGGATTTCTTTCTTGGTGAGTTCTGCAGCCATGTAGTTCACTCCTGGCTCTCGCAGAGGAAACAACCTACAAACAACACAGCTTTAGGTTTCTAAAGTAGGGGTGTAGCGGTTCACACCGGAAACTTTCAGTACGGGTGAAATAAACATGAATGAACATCTCATGTAATCACTCAATCAGTGTTTCAACTGAAAGACGTCAATAAAACAGCTGGTAAACAATATCGCGTAGCATTTCATTTACCTCAGGCAAGTCATCAGTGTCACAGCTCGTTTTTACTAGAAAAATCAAGCCTAGAGAACAGCATTTCACCAAATGTTAGACTATAAACTCATTATATTTTACTTTACCTGTTCGTGATGTCTAAATTATTTAATGTATGTTTAAATAAATCTGTTACGAAACAAGTTATGGCAGCCACTGTGTAAATGAATATATTTCAACAACAAATAGAAATTTTATAATTTAGAAGTTAATTTAAAAACTGCATTATGTGCAATTTACATGCAATTTTTTTTAAGTTGAGTGTTGATTATTATAGTTAAAAATAAATAGTAATTGAATTTAAGTTGGGGCTCTGTTGTTAACTGTAACCTTATAGTAATGTGAAAGGGCTCACTGTAGTTTAGAGCAGAAGCTGAGGTAGATTTTCATCCCTAAGAACATTTTTATTATAATTGAATTTATTTCAAGAAATAGCAATTTGTTCAGTAAACCACTGTTAAATAATAATAATAATAATAAAAAAGGAATATTATGTTTAGTTTTTCCCCCTGCTGGTTCGATCCGTCATGTTTGTGTAGCGTTACAGCCCTAATCTAAAGCATCTCATCTGCTTAACAAAACCTAGTCAAAAGGAGACTTGGACAGACACGGTCACAATCCCTCACAGGGCAAACCAATTATCATGAGGAGCCACGTTTCTTACCACTGAATGTAGGAGTGAACTCGCTCCAGTCTTTTGTAATCAGTTCTCCACTCGGTGTGAAATGTCTCAATCGACACATCTGAGGACCACAAGAAACATGACAAGAGCTCAAAAACAAAGCCAACAGGAAAACAAGTGCAATACACTTCAACTCGGGACTTGCTATTGCAGCTCAAGAGAAAGCGGAGACGTACCATCAGGTGACGATTTAATTTCATTGAGATAGAATTTTAAATTCATCATTCTTTCTTCTGGACATTCCTCTTCATTGATGTTCTACAGCGAGATGATAGAAGATCATCACATCAGCACGTCAGGGGTTTTTGTAATGAATTCAGAGTGCACTATTTAGTTTATTTTAGGAGAATGGCAGACTCTTACTGGATATCCGTGTCTGTAGTTCTGCATGTCCTTGGCCGCTCTGAGGTTTCTTGAGGAGGAGTTGGACCACTGCAAAGAACCAAGGGCCAAACATTAGTTTCAACTTCCTGCTTTAAATGGATGCGTCCCAAATCCCAATCTATTCATGGTAGATTGCTGGAGAACAGTGGCTCTTTAACGTTTCAGACTTTTTCAGGAAATTATAAATTGAATAAAAAATAGCAGCAGGCAGCAACTATAGCCGCGTTTACACCGCAGGAACTTTACCCAGGAACTAGGGACTTGCGGTGCGTTCCAAACGGGATATATCACCCTCCGAAGGGCACTTCAGAGTGAAAACAATCATGGACACCATATTGAAGGTGCTCAAAACTGCCCACTTCAAAGGGCCCTTCGGAATGCAGGATTTTGAAGAGTACAACTGATGGACACTTTGGGCTCCCATGATCCTTTGCGCAGATTCTTTGCATGATGACGGCGCCTCTGTGTGGGCACGTGATGATGAAGCAGAAGGGCACTTCAAGAAACAACTGTTTGGTCCCCTAAACCCTTCAACCCTTCGAAGCGCTCACTCTGGAGGGTAAACCCTGTGAAGGGATTAGGGTGTAGGGATGAGCCCTTCCGAATGGAACGCAGGGTTTGGGCCGGTACTCGGTGTGTTTCCAACACAGGAACCAGAATCTAAATAAAGTTCCGGGATAAAAAATTGCCCCTCAGAAAGTCCCTGCTCGTGAGGTAGTTCTTTTTCAAAGGTCCGGAACTTTTGGGAACTTGGGCACTAAACATGCTGATTGGTTGAGTTCACGCAGCATTGTATTTCAACCACCATTTATTCTGATAATTTTCTAAATATTACTGTTATTGTGTCATGAAATGTAGTTTTAAGAGTATTTCTGGCGAGAATGTAGTTGTTTAAAACTCAAATCTGCGGTTTATTTATAAAGACAGTGCCTATTTAAAAATGTAAATTTTTACATGATTCGCTGATTTCGGAGACGTGAGCTCCACGCGATCAGCAGGCGCTCAGTGCTCATGTTTCCCAACGAGAGCAGCCTCAACTCAGCTAGTCCTTCTGACATTTGCCGCTGGCTCTGATGTCTCTGTAGTGGTTAATCATGAGATATAATTAAATTTGGGTAAATCTAACAGGTAATCTTTGGTCTTTATTCTATTAATCTATTAATATGTTAAAATGAAAATAAAAAGAGGCAATACTGTTTGATTTAATATTTCGTTTTATTTTAATGTAGGCTATATACATTCCCTGAACTACATTTCTGCGGCTATTAATATGTTTAAATGAAACGAAAGGAGGCAGTGGTGTTTGATATATTTTGTCTTATTGTAAATACAGAGAGGAAAATTGCAGTAGCCAAGGTGAGCTGACTGACGTTATCAAGTACGCTGTGTTTTGCAGAATTACTGGACTTGTGTCGTCCCGTCCTCCTGAGTTGAACTCACGAAGTCCGAACTACCGAGGATGCAAGTCCGAAATTATTGTACTTGCTATTAAGAAACGCGCGCAGACCTAAGTCACCAGGCTATTTGCCTAATCTTCTCGGTACTTTAGACCGCGACAGAAATGCAGACAGCAACAGGTCCGGGGGAAAAAAAGTTCCTGGGACAAATTGTTCCTGGTAATTTTGGTGGAAAAGCGTCCAAGCAGCTAAAGCTGTCTTTCACTCAAACGAATGCAGGTGATTCAGTGAACCACACACTTTGATTGTGTTTAGTCTCATATAGACTGTTTGCTCATCCCAGTCATTGTAGGAGCTTCCTGTGAAATTTCTACTACACTGTACAAAGCTGCTCAAGCGATTCAGCAAAGAATTCTCCTGGCTAACTATTAACAGTATGCATTTTACTCTCGAATAGACCATTTTTAAAAATCCTCCACAACACCAGGTCAAATTCAATCAAACTCATTTTAGTTAAATATAACTAATGTGTTACACAACAGAGCTATGTATTTTCAAAGATCTGTGTTTAAGTTTAGCTAAAGACTGATGTGAATGCACTGCAGGTCAGGGTCAGACGGGGTCAGATGACCTCCAAGACCACCTCCACAGACGCCACAACACTTTTGATGAACGGCCACTCTGTTTTTAATTTAGTCACTATCAACATTTGTGAGATTTATTCATTCAAAACTGTTTTGAGGTTTTCTCTGGAAAATAGTGATCTATGACATTTGTGTGTGTTGATTTGTTAATGAGTATTTTTATTTTGAAGTAAACAGTTAAAATTGTACCCTTGGGGTCAGAACTGGCACAGAAGGACCCTAGCAGTGTGCCGTTGCATGTTTCAGACATCTTCGCTCTAGGTTAACTGAGTTAGCATTCATAGCGTTGCTATTATGCCTCGACCTCATAGAATAATTTTACCTTTTAAATTAATCTCCATTACTGGGATACTGCTTTGTCTGTCATCGGTTATTCATCTAAATTGTCCAAATAAAATCTTAAATAGAATATTTAATTTAGTATTGTACAATAATGACATTAAAATCAGATAAATACTAATAAGAATTTTATCAAAATTCATTTATACATTCCATAAAAGTTTATCTAGGGCGTCTTATGCCTCTTGTAATATTTTGTGCTATTTAACAACTAAAAGAGCAATGTTTGTTTTATTTCCTATATGAACACATTGGCTGATGCATCATTTGCACATGCTAACTTGTTTCTAAATATGTTACATTTGTAAAGGAACGTCACATTGTTCTTGTCCATCTTACCCTTATGTCAAATATTGTAAGGATATATTATGCTGTATCAAACTGACATTTTTAGGAAAAGCAGGAACACACTGCCTCATCTCTGAAGGCTAGAATTCAGTGGCAAGGACTCAAATGATTATAGGCCTTATTCGATATAACAGTATTAAACAGAGTCACACGGTCCGGTCTAAAAATCCAGTGGATTTTGCATTATGCTTATTGTTAGGGTTAGAGTCATGAGCAAATGCTGTGAAAGATTGAAATATAGCCGACGGAAGGTGTTTCAAACAACTTGCGATCGTCTGTGGCCTAATGTGCGTCCAGCAGATGATGTGGAGATCGGACGCGAGTGACGCACTTCCGGTCAGCAGCGCTGATATTAAATAACTAGCTAGCGTGCTATTCTATCAAACACAATCAAATATTAGAAGTAAAGCACATGCAAAGAAATAACCTCTCAAGGGGGTTTATATACACATCCCCTCCTCGAGCGTTAGCGATGGTAAGATGCGCGCGGAGTTAGCGGAGCGTCTCACACCGAACACATACCAAATCAAATACACGACTGCTGCGACAAGCACAGCACGGTTTGTGTGTAAAACCCCACACAGAGCAGCAGAGGCAGAGGAGCGAGAGAGAGTATAAACCCCACACAGAGCAGCAGAGGGGCGAGAGAGAGACGTACGAAAGCGGGCCGTGTTTTCTTGCTGCGGCCGGTGTTCTCCAGCTCGTCGCCGTCGCTCTCCGTGTCCCAGGTGGAGTCATATTCACACACCAGATCGTCGTCCATCCCTGAAGATCATGTGAGTGGTGATAAATGCGGTCAGTAAGCTGGAGTGGGATGGGGATCCGCACAGCTCCATTGGATGTGCAGTGCTCGGCGGCCTGACTCACTGCGCTCCCCGCAGTCACTCCCTCACTCACTCACTCACTCTCTCAGTGGAGTCTGGCCTGTACACATATACACTCCTGTTCTACAGCATCATTACATGGGCGTCAAACTCACGAGCAAGCGAAGTGTAACCTTATGTGTGTGCTTTTATTTTATTTTAACCATGCTGTACCCAGGACAGACATGCTCATAATGAATCCAGAAAGAGTTTTGCTCCTTTTATCTGTTTGGATCAAGCCATTTGCAAGTTTTGTTTTATAGTGCAATACATTGTAATTAATATCACCTAATCCAGCATTTTTTTTCTCTTATAAAATAAATTGTTGCACCGTAAGACACACAGACACAAGACATGATTTCTGAAATATTATCAGGGAAAAATGACTTTTAGATTATGGCAAGCCGTTTTAACATTTAATCTATAAACCGCACTAGTATTTAATTTAACGTTACTAGTACTTATTTTTTAGATACTAGTACTTATCGATTAGGTACTAGTACTTATTTATTAGATACTAGTGCTTATTTATTAGGTACTAGTACTTATTTATTAGATACTAGTACTTATTGATTAGGTAGTAGTACTTATTTATTAGATACTAGTGCTTATTCATTAGATACTAGTACTTATTTATTAGATACTAGTGCTTATTCATTAGATACTAGTACTTATTTATTAGATACTAGTGCTTATTCATTAGATACTAGTACTTATTTATTAGATGCTAGTGGTTATTCATTAGGTACTAGTACTTATTCATTAGATACTAGTACTTATTTATTAGATACTAGTGCTTATTCATTAGATACTAGTACTTATTTATTAGAT
>NW_015506514.1:226260-255321 GCF_001515645.1 Sinocyclocheilus grahami
ATTAGATACTAGTACTTATTCATTAGGTACTAGTACTTACTCATTAGGTACTAGTACTTATTCATTAGGTACTAGTACTTACTCATTAGGTACTAGTACTTACTCATTAGGTACTAGTACTTATTCATCAGATACTAGTTCTTATTCATCAGATACTAGTACTTATTTATCATGTACTAGTACTTATTTATTAGATACTAGTACTTATTCATCAGATACTAGTACTTATTCATTAGATACTAGTGCTTATTCATTAGATACTAGTACTTACTCATTAGATACTAGTACTTATTCATTAGATACTAGTACTTATTGATTAGGTACTAGTACTTATCCATTAGGTACTAGTACTTATTCATTAGATACTAGTGCTTATTCATTAGGTACTAGTACTTACTCATTAGATACTAGTACTTATTGATTAGGTACTAGTACTTATCCATTAGGTACTAGTACTTATTCATTAGATACTAGTACTTATTGATTAGGTAGTAGTACTTATTTATTAGATACTAGTGCTTATTCATTAGCGACATGCCATGTCCATTATTGTGAAACCCGCGAGACACAACAAAAACACAGCTCCGATCACAGCGTCCTTCATCCTCCTGTTGTTAACGTAGTTCTTTGTTTCTGTTGTTGAACGCCGTGCACAAATGATGTCGCTGTTGACCGGCTTACGTCACTTTCTAGTACACACTGTTGGTGCGAATGCAACCCTTTAAATGGTACTGGGAAATAGTTCATGCAAAATCGTCCCAGTATTTTAGTACCGTACATTTAGTTCTGGAACTAAAGCGGTGCGAAAGGGCCTATTGATTAGGTACTAGTACTTATTTATTAGATACTAATACTTATTCATTAGGTACTAGTACTTATTCATTAGGTACTAGTACTTACTCATTGGGTACTAGTACTTATTTATTAGATACTAGTGCTTATTCATTAGGTACTAGTGCTTATTCATTAGGTACTAGTGCTTATTCATTAGGTACTAGTGCTTATTCATTAGGTACTAGTGCTTATTCATTAGGTACTAGTGCTTATTCATTAGGTACTAGTACTTATTTTTTAGGTACTAGTACTTATTCATTAGATACTAGTACTTATTCATTAGATACTAGTACTTATTCAATAGATACTAGTACTTTATACTTTAATAGTGACTATAGTAACTATTAAATTGTTACTAGTAAAAAAAATATATAATTTTTGCCATTGACTTCTATGGGGATCCGTCATTTACTAGTGCTTATTCATTAGGTACTAGTGCTTATTCATTAAATACTAGTACTTATTATTAGTAGATACTAGTACTTATTCATTAAATACTAGTACTTATTTCAATAGCGACTAGTAACTATTATATTGCGATAGCTGAATTTATAGCAATTTTAGCAAGAGCTCGCAAATTTTCGTAATTGGCACAGATTTTGGGCTTAGACGCGTCCTGTGTCATCATCGCAATGCGCATTCAGTCAAAGAAAGGTTCCAAAAATGGAATGAAGAGCCTTGCGTTCTCATCATGACCGATTTACAAGAGCTACATTGGACAAACAAACGGAAATCAGAACCGCGAACTGCGCTAGTTTGGGCTACGCAATGCAGACCGTTTATTTGCTCGGGCCAGAGCCGTGGGCTGATCTCGATCACGCGACACCTTTATACACAGCACTGGGAGATACAATGAAGAAAGCAGTCAAATTCACCGCAGAAACAATAACATCTCTGTGAAATCTTGTGAGAAGCATTCAAATTTGGCACAGAATTCTGTTAAAGCTACAGATATCAGAACAAACGCCACTGAAGTGGAAACCAGGAAAAACATTCAATAAACACAAATCACCATCATTCACCATGGATTTAACATAGTAAAACTACAGGAACAACTTGTGGCAGAAATGATCTAATGTTTTCAAGTGTTTTTAAATGCTTAAAACTTTTCCCAGCATTTCAAAGCTATTACTGAATTTGAAAGTTATTTTTAATGTGATGACATTATTTGTTCATTCTTCATAGGTTGCCCCCATTTATAAAACTAAAAGTTTCATAATGTAGGAAAGCAAACACTTATTTAAAAATAAAAAAGACATTAAATTACCACTAGTAGATGGCTGCAGAGAAGTACTTATAGGCTTAATAGCCATTTCCACTCCCTAATATATATATTTTTGTATTTATTAAATTATATTTAGACATTTTGAATGACAGTAATAAAAGTTCATTTTATCTGCATCTCAACTACCTAGATAGCACAAGTACATCTGTAAGACGTCTGCTAAAGATCTGGGAAACATCTGCTGTGTAATCTGATAAACGTCTCAGAAGCAGTTTTACATGCATTCTAATAAATGTCTGTTTGACATCTGACAGGAAACGTCTTAAAGATGTATTGCAGATGAGCAAACACTCTAAAAAGAAATAAAGTCTAACTGGTTATTGATGTGTGAAGCTGGTGATGCTGTTTGTGGAGATGATTAATAATCTTCTGCTGAGATCTTGGGAGACTTGTTTCTCGTTTCTTCAGTGATTCTGCTTGTTAACAGCGGGTGTTCATCACTAATGATCAATCAGCACTTAATTAATCACATAATTATCTCATTAACTTTTACACTGCTTCAGTGTTACAGTGTTACTTCATGCTCCGAGCAGTGTTCATTTAACACTCGGGTTTTTACTGTGTACCTATTAAATAGACACTAGTACTTATTCAATAGATACTAGTACTTATCCATTAGATACTAGTACTTATTTATTAGATACTAGTACTTATTCATTAGGTACTAATGCTTATTTATTAGAAACTAGTACTCATTCATTAGATACTAGTACCTATTAAATAGATACTTGTGATAAAGGCTATGTCTATTAGCATTGCATTTTAAATATACTTTATTCTTATAAAAATACCCGAGATGGCCTGAAGAGCACAGATAATACCATATATTGTCGCAGTCATTGTTTATTTTAATGTTTTATCAGTAAAATGTCTATCTGCATGTTATTCAGCTACATCTACAGCGAAAGCTGAATGTCTTTGTCCATATAAGGGATTTCCTGGAACATCATCAGTGAGTCTCACCTGTGGAGTTTCTGCGTGAGTGCGCCCTCCGGCGACGAGTATGCATGAAAAAGAAATTACATTAATTAAGTACTCATTATTGCTCATAAAACCCTAATTTGGGTAAAAATAGCAAAAAATAATTAAGAACTTTGAGCTAAACATTTGCAAATCCTTACGTTTTTCTCCAGGGTAGAGAAGTGTACATTTTCCACATTGCAGCTATATTTATTATTATATTTATTCTTAAGTACTCAGTTTTTAATATTATAGTGAAATAGTGCTATTACAAAAGTAATATTCCTTATTTTGTTTAATAATGTTTTTATTTAGAAATAATAACCATAATTATTATTAGTTATATTGACATATAAAAACAACATTTTTGGCCAAATTGTGCAGCCCTACAAGTACAGCAAACCTGGGGTTTTTTTTTAAATTAATAACTTTTTGGCCTTATTTCCAAATAAAGAAAATGTTTGTCTGAAAATCATAACGTTTGGATTTTGTGTGCCCTGTACAGAACATGAATGTAAAAGCATTCAGTGTCTGTAGCACCAGTGCTATATGCAAAAAAAAAAGTTAAGGTACAGGCCTGGTATGATATTTATTGTTTTTACTGGAGGAAAAATAAGAAAATAACAGATAATACAATTGGTGTCTTATCTCCATCCTGCCACCAGAGGTCACTCGATGACCAACAAACACATTAGGCTACTATGTTTACGAAATTGCAGTGTTTACAAAACTGACAAAAATACTTTTTCTAAGTGCTTGTGTTCAAATAATTGTTTATTTTCTATGTGGTTTCCTCAAAAAAGTACACCCATCTCCTTGTTTCTGTTTCCTGTCTAATCTCTCTCCTATATGTTGCTGGCTCATTAATATTAAACATACGATTACCATATGCTAATTTTAAAAATACTAGTATCTATTAAGTTCAGGATATCTCTAGTCTAAAAAGTTACTAGTAACTAAAAAATAAGTACTAGTTCTATTTTTTTCTTAACAAGAAGAGCATAATTAATTACTAGTAACTATTGGAATAAGTACTAGTATCTAATAAATAAGAACTAGTATCTAATGAAAAAGTACTAGTAACTTTACAAAAGACACTAGTACCTAAAGAATAAACACTAGTACATAATGAATAAGTACTAGTTCTTAATGGAAAAAATACTAGTATCTAAAAAATAAGTACTAGTACCATGAAAATAGATACTAGTACGGTTTATAGATTAAATGTTAAGACGGCTTTCCATATTCAGATGAGAATACTGTAA
Organism: Sinocyclocheilus grahami; assembly: GCF_001515645.1. Taxonomy (NCBI): domain Eukaryota; kingdom Metazoa; phylum Chordata; class Actinopteri; order Cypriniformes; family Cyprinidae; genus Sinocyclocheilus; species Sinocyclocheilus grahami. The sequence goes on from NW_015506514.1 coordinate 230,605, forward strand.
TCTCCACCAGTGGCGCAAAAACGGGGAATGCAGAGTATGCAGTGCATGGGGCGCCACACTTTGGGGCGCTATTTTGCCAAAATCATTCTGTGAAAATCTTTAATAAAACGTTATCAAAAGCTTATTTGTTAAAAAAATAAGGTTACACTTTATTTCGATAGTTCACATTAGACATTCTACTAACTATAAGTCACTTTGCAACTTTGTCAACTAATTCTCATTCATTTGCAACTACATGTCTACTAACTCTCAGAGTAGACTGTTAGGTTAGGGTTAGGGTTAGTAGAATAAGTTGACATATACTTGCAAAGTTTCTTATAGTCAGTATGTTGTGTGTTGTGGACCCATCAAAATAAAGTGTTAAAGTGTCTACTAATACTCTAATGACTGCTAGTTGACATGTAGTTACAAAGTTACTTACTGTTAGTAGAATGTATAAAGTGGACTATCAAAATAAAGTGTTACCAAAAATAATGTAATAAAAAAATAGTTTTTAATGGTTGTTTAGAATTTTTAATGCGTTCAAAAATGTATTTATTACAAACTGAGTACATATCAGCCGCTCACCCTTCGACACATTACTGTCACAGACACAGGCGCATGACCAAAATGAATAGGGGAAAGAAACGTTCTGGGCCGCAGAACAGAAAAAGACAAAGTGGAAAAGAAAAACATTAAAATGAGGACAGCAATCTCCAAATGAACTAACACAGATTGGTAAGCTTACCTCATTTATTTATTTATTAATTAATTCATTAATTGTAAATCATTCAACATTTAACTTTGTTGCCTAATAGGGCAACGTGATTAATGTTAACAGTTCATTTCTGAGCATCTCTTGCTCAAAAAAAAAAAAAAAAAAAAAAAGTAATGTATATTTGTGAATGGGCATTTGATTTACATTTGAGAGGAATTGAGAAGTTGTCAAGAAGAACACAAACTAGTCACCTTCCACTGAAAATTGCTGATTTTAATTCAAAATAGACAATTTGTGTGATTCAGGTAGATTCAATGAGTTTTTGGAAAACTATAGCTATTTCATACTTGAGTACAAAAAAGCTGAACTTTGACAAAAAAGTGATTTTAAATGTTATAATAGTGATTTTATAATGTCTAAATATACAGCCAAAAGCAAGAGTGGAAATGTTAAATGAGACAATGAATGATCCTCTGCTGCCATCTAGTGGTCATAGTTTTTTCACCAATGATGAGTTTGTATTCTTCCATGCTCAAGTTTGCAGAAAGTTTTCTGCGGGAGTTAGTGTTAGGGGCCAGAATACAGGGGCCAACACTGATCTTGTATTACACACTGATCCCCCTCCACAGTAAATGTAAGTAAACATTTATTTATATAGCTTTATAAACAAAGTTACAAAGTGCTTTATAATAAAAAGATAAGTACCGTAACAAAATACAAAATATACCATCAAAATTAAGATAAAGCCATACAATAAAAATGAGTCTTAAGAAGGAACTTAAAAGAGGATACAGTAGGATATACCCAGGCAGGGAGTTCCATAGCTTAGGCTCACAAAAGCGCGGTCACCTTTGGTAACAAGTCGAGATTTTGGAACCATTAATAGGGCCCTACCGGAGGATCTCAAGCAGCGATCAGGCTCATAAGGAATTAATAAATCACAAATATAGGCAGGAGCCTGACCTTTCAAGGCCTTACAAACAAGCAACAAAATCTTAAAATCAACTCACAGGCAACTAGTGAAGAGCAGCAAGAATCGGTGTAATGTGGTCACTTTTCTTAGTACGTGTTAAAAGCCTAGCAGCAGCATTTTGATTTCTCTTGCTAATACCAGAATAAACTGCATTACAATAATCAAATCTGGAAGAAATAAAAGCATGAATGACCTTTTCCAAATCTGCCAAAGAACGGAATAACTTTATCTTCGTTAGTTGCCTCAGATGTGCAAAACAAGACTGCACCACTTTAGTCACCTGTACATTAAAGGACAGTTCTGAGTCAAAAACTACACCTAAGTTGCGAGCCTCTTTTCAAACATTATTAGATAAAGCACCCAGACTAGAGGAGAGATTATTAATACTAGCACTACTAGTATTTAATTATAATATATTTCTGTATATTTTTAAAGTAATTATAAGCACTTCTGACTTGGAGTTATTCATCTGCAGAACATTTTTCGACATCCAATTTTTGATTTCGATGAAGCATGACATATGGGATGTATCAATAATACCAGGCTTTACCGGGACATACAATTACGTATAATCTGCATAGCAGTGGAACTCAGTTTCATAACTGCGCATAATTTGACCCAGGGGTAACATGTAGATAGTAAACAGAAGGGGACCCAAAATAGATCCCTGAGGTACCCCACAAAATAAAGGAGCACGAGAAGAGGAGGCATCTCCAAGCACTATGGAAAAAGACCTATTCGACAAATAAGAAATAAACCAATCCATAGCTACATCTCTGATACGAACAAAAGTTTTTAAACGGTTGATCAAGACATTATGGTCCACTGTGTCAAAGCTGAGCTAAGATCAAAAGGATTAAAACAGAGTACAAGTCAGCATCGGCTGCAAGCAGTAGGTCATTAGCAACCTTAACCAGAGCAGTTTCAGTGCTATGTTGGGAGCGGAAACCAGACTGAAATTTTTCAAAGATTAAATTATTATTCATATACGAAATCAGTTGCATTGACACAACTTTTTCTAAGATCCTTGATAGAAATGGAAGCTTAGAAATAGGTCTAAAATTACTTAAATTGGAGGGGTCTAGAGAAACCTTCTTTAATAATGGATAAATAGTGGCATGTTTAAAACATGGGGGAAAAATGCCAGAAGACAAAGAACAGTTAATAATAGCTCAAATATCTGGTCCAACCATGTGAAATGCAGCTTTAAAAACCAAGTAGGAAGGCAGTCAGAAGGACAGGAAGAGGATTTTGAAAGTACAACAACATTCCCAGGTAGACAAAGAGATTTCATTAAAATGAGTAAATGTTGAAGGTGGACACGAATCAACATCGTGATCTCTGAAATCAGTATTAAACTGCTGTCTAATCTCCACTATTTTATTATAAATGCAATTCAAAAAGGTGTCGCAATTCTCTGTAGTAGATTCAGCTGGCTGGCTAGGCAAAGGACCTATAATAGAATTAATAGTTAAAAAAAATATCCTTGTATTATGTCTAGGGTTGGGTATCATTTGAATTTTATCAATTGAAGAATTGATTCCGATTCTTTTCGATTCCCAGTTTCGATTCCAATGTGATTAAATAATGATACCAAACATTTATCCTGTGTATCTTTTTTGCAAACCATTTATTGGAGCTGAATACCATGAACAAAAATCAACAGGCTACATAAAAACTGGACTCTTTGACTGTTACATTCATGACAGACAGCTGCTCTCTTCAAGTCAATGGCAGTGTGAACGCAGATTTAAATGCTCAAATCACACTGGTGTGATCATACGCTGCACAGACAAACCAAGTGATCACAACATTGATCGCACACGTCAAAGCTTGAGGAATGAAACAGACGAATCGTTGTAATTTAGGAATAGAATCCCGTTGGTGTTTGAATAGTGTACTTTTTATCTTTAACAATCTATTAAATTAAAGTGCTTGGTCATGTTGGTGGTGACACCTCTCTTGCAAGATGTTTAGCTATCACAGATATTATACTTAGCTTTTTTGGCTTCTGATTGCAAATGTTGCCAAACTTTGGAGCACTTAGATTAGCGAGCAAGGTCCTGGCAGATCACTAGGACAGCTTCCGGCTTCGCTACCGTTCGGACATTTTTGCTTACTGCTCTGCACTTTGCTCCCTATTTCAGTTCCGGTCCTCCCAGATGAAAAAATAAGCGCATAGGAATTGATAGGCGGAATCAAAATTTTAATTTGACAACAAGTATCCGATTCTGGAATCGGAATCGATTTTCGATTCCCAACCCTACTTAAAACTAAAACACCTGGTTTGCTCTCTCACACACACTGAGTGGGAACCCAGGAGAAAGTGAAAATCAGTTTGAAAACAGACAAATAAAAAAATATATACGAGTCTTAGCATGCTAGCAGCTTTTTGTTCATCAGCTGGAAATTAAACTTTTAAAGATATCATGTATTAACATGTTGGATTTTATATTTATATTATACAACAAGTATCCGATTCTGGAATCGGAATCGATTTTCGATTACCAAACTCTAGTCATCTCACGGTCATTGAGTCGACCATGAACTCATCTGTATACAAAAGTATTCTAGCGTCAAATGTGAGGACATCTGTCCGACAGCTAAAGTTTGGCCAAAACTGGGTCATGCAACAGGACAATGATCCCAAGCACACCAGCAAATCTACAACAGAACGGCTGAAAAGAAAAGAATCAAGGGGTTACAATAGCCCAGTCAAAGTCCAGAGCTCATCCAGACTGAAATCATGTGGTGAGAGCTGTGTATAAACAAATGCCCACAAACCTCAATAAACTGGAGCAACATTGTAAAGAAGAGTGGGACGAAATTCCTCCAGAATGATGTGAGAGACTGATCAAGTCATACAGAAAATGATTACTTCAAGTTACTGCTGCTAAAAGTGGATCTACAAGCAACTGAATCATAGGATGTCCTAACTTTGTCACACATGGTCTTTCCATCTTGGCTTTATTTTTGTTAATCAAATAATGACACGTTGACATATGTCATGTGATATTGTTCATCTGAGGATTTATTTCCAAATTTTAAGACTTTCCAAGGACCAGATAATTTTTTATTATCTCCTGATACAGAAAACCATGGAATTCAATAGGGTGTCCTAACTTTTTCACATGACTGTAGTTGTGATAATACTACCTTTTCAAGTATTTTTGACAGAAAAGGGAGATTCGAGATCGTCTGTAATTAATTAATTCGTTGGGGTCAAGTTGTGTTTTTTTTTTTTTTTTTAAATGAGAGGGTTAATAATATTCAGAAGAGGGACATTATTGTACAGCAGGAATTCCCAAACTTTATGTAAAATATTCTTGTGAAGGTCCCTGGAGTTTTTAAGTTATTTAAATAATTCAACCATACATTTGCGTGTTCTCGGTTCTGTGATCTCAGTTATTCATCACAATACTTGCGTGTCGCAAAGTAAACAATATTTCAAAAACAATAATTTATATTTTGAGTGTATGATTGTTTTTCATTTGAAATGTAATTATTTAGATTATATATATTTAATATATAGCTAATCAACAATAGCACAAACACACCTGCATGTACAAGTATTTAGCAAAGAGACTATCACTGTGCTGAAGTGCACAGCTATTAGTTTTGAAATAAAGTAACATATAGTCATCAGCCAACTGTCAGCCTAACCACAGGCTCTACTCTTCAGAACAACTTAACCCCAAAAACTCAGACATACCATAAAACCTTTTAAAAGCAATAGAACATTAACACTTACTAACCGATCTCCCCCTATATTAATTTTAAGCAAAACACATGAAATAACATTTAATTTGAGTATTTACTCTCCTATAACTGTCAGAAGCAAAGCATGCTGGGAACTAGAAATCTGCTCATTTCGTGAATGTGTATATGTGTGTACATACATTCACATTTTTATGGGAACAATATGTACACAATAAAACACCCTTACAAAACATATTACATGTAATGCTATTTTTGTCTTCATTTCTAAATATTTTTTATTTGTGTCAGTATATAGGCCTAGCCATACATGGTCAATAGGTATATTGCATTATATTGAAATGTGTTGAATTTACTGTATTGGCTCAGTAAGAATGCTAATTTGACACCTCATTCATGTTGGCTCAACAGGGGTTTTATCGTGTGGACCTTTTTGTTCTGGGATTCTTCTTCTGTAGTCTATTTGGTTGTGTCCTGTTTCTGTTAGTTTCCATGTTTCTTATCAGTCTGTACTGTTGGTTGTTTACATTCAGAGCCCTTTGTTTCAGTGCTCATTGGTCGGTTCTTGTTTTGCTGTGCCTTTGTTGTAGTACAGTACAGCGGTCTCCAGCCCTGCTCCTGGAAAGCATCTGCATTCACACGGGACTGACAATGCCCCGAGTGAGGGTGCAGAGAAATAAACGACTCACGGAACTCCCGCAAAATACATACATCTGAAAATAAAATAATACTTCATGGTGCTTGCAGGCAAGTTTAGTCCAAATTTTCTGAAGAGACTTGATTGTTTTATATGATGAACAGATTCAATTTAGGCTTTTATTCACATATGGCACTAAGCATTTTTCGACATCAAAGATATCTTTATGAATGATGGATTTTAGCGTAATCTGTGCATACTCCCGTTTCATAAATGAGGCCCCTTAATGAGTTCTAAGCCTAAACAAACACACCAAATGAGCGAAACGCAGCATACGCTGGCCCTCAGCACCTGAAGCGTACTGTCAGCTGATCAGGACAGAGTAATTAATACTGAGTAACTTACATTTCAGACACATTTTGCGAAGTTTCTAAATTTTTTCACAGCCAATAAACATTTTTTCCAAAAGAATACAAAGTTTAGTGTCACCAAGCAGTCGAGTGACTGAAGCACAGCGCGGGTCCTCTCTTTAAAGTATGCAGGTTACGCAGGGCCCCAAACCAACAAGGGGCCCCCTTGCTCTCATAGGTGTTTAAAGGGGTCATATGATGCGATTTCAATTTTTCCTTTCTCTTTGGAGTGTTACAAGCTCTTGGTGCATAAAGAAGATCTGTAAAGTTGCAAAGACTAAAGTCTCAAATCCAAAGATATATTCTTTATAAAAGTTAAGAGTCAACCACACCTACCTAAAACGCCTCGTTCTAACACGCCCCCACATATCTACATCACTATCTGGGAAGATTGGCATAACGCCGCCCAAATGTGCACGCTAAGAAAGAAGGCGTAGTTTCAGGAACAGCAGTAGTGTTGATGCAGCATGTCAGGGAGACGCTGTGTTTCAGTGCGAAAGCAAAAGCACTTTATTTGGCCTTCCGGAAGTAGATGCAATTAGGAATCATTAGTTAAGATTTATTTACAACAGAACAGCACAACTCAGATGTTCGAATCTGTGCAACGCATTTTATGGACGACAGTTTTTTGAACCTCGAAGAGTACAAAGGCTATTTCTAAAAAAAAAGAAAAAAAAGAGTCAATTCTGACTTTGCTATGACAATCTGGCGCTTCTGAATCAGCGACTGTAAGTATGTTTTGTTATCAGTTTAAGTATTTGCTTTTGACTGTTCAAATGCGGAGTTTAGTGCAGCGCAGAGTAACGCGTCGTGTGTGTGAGGGGAACAGGGTCACATCACTGGAGTCTGTCAGGAATCATAGCACATCAGCTGTCTTAACCGCGGCTTGTGTACTGCATTATCACTGTGTCTGTCACGTGACTCTGTTGCCCTTTCGGGCTTGAACTGATGGTAGAACTAACGACATTATTAACTGTCTTGATATTTACTTTGAAAGCTGACGCTCGCGATTATGGTAAGGGGCATTAAATTTCCGACGCGTGCTTGTGGTATTCGGCCAATCACAATGCACTGGGTCAGCTGGCCAATCAGAGCAGACTGCGCTTGTCAAAGGAGGGGGCTTTCTCAAAATGACGTGTTTGAGAGAGGCGGGGCATAGAGCACCTACAATAATGTACAGTATTTGAAAAATAATGTGTTTTTTGAACATTAAAGCATGTCAACATATTCTGTTACACCATATACTCAAAATAATGATCTTTAAAATAGCATAGCAGTGATTATGAAAACACCATGCTGCATTCCTGTACTTTCCTGACATCCACATCAGTCAAGACACGTAACGTGACAGCATGTGCTTGATACTAAAAAGAGTTAAAAGTGTATTGAGCTGCGAAAGAGAACGCTGTGGGCTTTCTGAGCGCTGCTGGAACAGCATATGTGAGCGGTCTGCGGTGGGGTGCGTTTAAAACCAACGTAAGGGCTTCACACTATAAGTCATATAGGCCGTATGTGCATATTACAAGCACACACACAACTGTTGTATGAATCTCACTGATGCATAGGTGTACAAAATGTGCACTTTCATGCAAAAACAGGAATGTAAATGTGAATAATAAACTATCCACCCACCTATTATCTGTCTGTGCTTATTTATATGCACTCATGTCTGCCTGTCAGTAAAGACTGGATGTTAAATCTGTCGTCTGTTTTAAGATGACATCAGTGGTCCAGGTCTGAGCCGTCAAGGGCAAGATGCCGCCAGGTTTTTTTTGCCGGTTGTAACTACTGTAATTTTGCATCTCTGCATGCCACACATTCAGCATCTTTAAATAGCATCATCCACCATCCAGAGACTGTACAACCGATTAGCCTCAGCGCTGGACTGCTATTGCTGAATTCGGTTACCATGGCAACAGCTGTGATGAAGACTGATAAAGGCAGTTCATTTTACATGCTCTGAGTATTCTGCTCATCTTTTAATGATAGTCCCTGAACTCTGTGATCTTGCTTAATGCTCGATCAGCCTTTGGGCTGCAGGATCTTATTCTGAATCCTCTTGTATTGATAATTATATGAACGTGTATTCGACTGATGTAATGACATCTTTCCTACAGGACCTAGAAGAAGACCCTACAATTGATCCAGCTGTTTCTAATGCTCTTGATGGCCCATATTAAGGAGATTGTACAGATTTACAGGCAATGCTGGTCCTGATGGCTTCCCTGAAGTTTTTCAGAAATGTCCAGATAAATTGGCCCCGTTACTCTTATCTGTTTATGCAGAGTGGCTTTTTGCTCTGTATTATTATTTAATTTCTTGCATGCTTACAGGCCTCTTTTACTTCTGAATGTTGATGATGGTAAAACATTGGCAAAAGTGTTAGCTACCCATCTTGAAAAGTGACTTTCATGCTTAATATATAAAGAGCAAACAGGTTTTATTAAAGGGGTTTTAATGTTTGTACTCTCTTAATCCTAATCTACTCCAAACCGTCGTCCTGGAGGTTGTAACTGCTCTATGTTGATGCTGAAAAGCATTTGATTGTGTTGAGTGGCTGATGGTTTTTTTGCCCCCGTCAAATGCTTCAAAACTATTGGAACAACTATACTGACTATTTTGAAAAACTTTCCAAAATATTTCAAATGAAGGTTGATGCCTGCCCTGCTACTTTCCCAAGTTTGGACTCTGTTTTCATCCAAACAGAGAGATGTAATTGCCTTCTAGATGGTGGACTTTATTTCTGTGGAAGTCCACCAAGCCTCTGGGTATTTCACAATGCTTGTGGATATTATGTATTTTTTTAAAGCTGAAAAAGATTAAGATGTTCTCAATATTAGAGCTGTGGTTCTTTCCATGATAAATGGCAGCCCTTTATAACATGTTTCCACTCCCTTCAAACTTTGCCTGGTTGACTGAATTTCTCTAAAGCATCACAACCTCAGTTATTATTTTTATAAATTTTTGAACGACCTGTTCAGAGTCATAGCATCTTTATTTGCTGTCTGAGATTATTGTTCTCATACCCCGAGGGTTTGTCTAGTTGAGGTCTTCGCTGGCTGGCAAGGGCTGTGCTGTGGTTGTTCCAGCATCATGTCTGGATGCGGCTGACAGTGCTAACCAGGATGAGACAGGCCGACTAATATACGCTGATCAGCCAACCACTGACCGGTGAAGTGAATCACATCGATTATTTCACTACAATGGCACCTGCTGGATACATTAGGCAGCAAGAGAGTCTCAAGTCTTTGTTTTAATGTTAGCAACAGTTCTTTCAGCTAGTTATTGTAATTAACAATGCTAAATTCATTTTGAAATATAGCTTCATTGCTCCCAATTCAAAGTGCCCTCTGAGAGGGGATTTATACCATTCAAGATGCAGGGACAGTCACCATGAGACAGAGAAAAAGCATGCTGTGTATTTTGAGCTATTTGAGTAGCTGTAGTTTGCTGTAGAAAAATACTTTAGATTATGAAATGTTCTTCACACTAGGAAAAAAATGGTTTATTTAGGAACTGCTCAATGAAAGGTTCTTCTATGACATCACTGCAAAAAACAAACAAACAAACAACAACAACAAAAAAACGTGCGGGGGGATCTCATTATGAAATAACTGTTTTTCTGTAATGCACACTGGATACAATTGTAAAATATCCTTTTATTCCACACTTTTTGCAATCTCTTTTTCCCAAGATAGCAGCTCTGAGTTTTCTCTTATAATACCTGATGAGTTTGGAGAACACCTGATCAGAGACCATTCCTTGAGCCAGAATCTCTCCAGATCTTTCAGATTCACAGCTCCATATTGGTGCTTCTTCTTTTCAGTTCACCCCACTCATTTTCTATAGGGGTCAGGTCAAGGAACTTGGCAGAAGCTTCCTTTTGTGCTCAGTGACCCATTTTAGTGTTGATTTTTTTTGTGTGGATCATTGTCCTGTTGGAAAATCCAGCCTCAGCCCACTGATTTCTAGCAGGGACAGTCAGGTTTTGATTTATTATCTGTTGGTATTTGCTAGAATCCATGAGGCCATATATCTGAACAAGACGTTCAGGACCCACAATATTAAAGATACAGCAGTATATTTCAATAGTACACAGTAAATTCCTGAGTGTTAAATTAAGACTGCTTGGAGCATATATGGTCCCACTCTAAAAGAGTGTTAAAGTAACACTGAAGCAGTGTTAAAGTTAATGAGATAATTCTGTGATTAATTAAGTGCTGACTGAGCATTAGTAATGAACACCCGCTGTTAACAAGCAGAATCACTGAAGAAACGAGAAACACAAGAATTACAACTGACTTCAGCCACAGCCTTAGATGGACCTCAATAGCAGCAAAAGTGTTTTGCAATACAATATGAACACAATAAGTACATTGTACTTATTTTTGATGTAAGTACATAGTAGTTAAGGCCACTTAATATAAAGTGTGAGCATAAATTATTAATTTTATTTGACTTTATATTATTTTAATGCTATTCTAGTGAAGACACAGCACTGTAAGAAGAGTGTGTGGGGCCTGAGTCAGTATGCTGTTCAGGGGACCCAGAAACCCTAGCGGTGGCCCTAACAAGCCCCACTGCTTGTTGACTGAACCCATCTTCCAGTAGACGTGTGCAGGTGTGCTGTTTTGATTGTAACTGTATTAGTTAGCTTAGCTGGTACATACACAAGCTAACATGCTTGTGTATAACAAATATCAAAAATCCAAATACTTACTAATCTAATCTGGGAGTTTACAATTTAAACCCCTTATGGTCTACAGCGACAATGCTAACTGTGGACTGACATGATCCACTGACATTTGACAACCAGAAACCTAACAAAGGACATATATATATATACAATGGGTACGGAAAGTATTCAGACCCCCTTAAATTTTTCACTCTTTGTTATATTGCAGCCATTTGCAAAAATCATTTAAATAATTTTTTTCCTCATTAATGTACACACAGCACCCCATATTGACAGAATCACTATAATGGGGAGTTAAAAAAAACACATTTTAGGAAAATCAACATCAATTTATGAAGTTAGCTTATGTGATGTTCTTTCAAATATTCAACATTCAACATTCAACATTCAAGATGACTTTGGGAAACGAGTGAATGCAACTAGTGAAAGATAATTGCAGACATGGAGGAAATGAGTGAAAAGTCTATTAAGACTCGTTTTCTTTTCTTCTTCTGCTGTTGTTATGCTGCACATTAGCAACATATTAGTGCACTGCTGCCTCTCATTGGTTTATTAATGTCATTGGTTCCTTTGTGGCTACTTGAATATTTTAAGTGTCACTCAAAACAGTAAGTAAATTGTTTTATTTGCCTTGAAAGTAGCTGTAACTTAATAAAACCTAGTAAGTATAACAACTAAGTAAAGATAACTAACTAAATCTAAGTAAGGTAAACTATTGGATTTTACAGTGCACTGTATATTGTTACATTACGTTACATGCACTTACTATTATAATAACAATAAATTATGCATAATTACATGTAAGTAAACCTAAACCAAACCCTAATCCTAACATATAGCAAGTACATGTAGTTAATTAATCTTACTCAGTACTTACATATATAATCACACTGTACACAATAAAGTGTTAAATGTTTTGCTCGAAAATACGCTTTTTAAAGAATATCGTTCTGTCGATTAAATGCCATTCGTTTGATAATGAATACAATGGCATTCATACGCAAGTGTCCAAAAACAGTTGTGTGCCCTCACTGGAGCTCTTTTGAGACAGCGGCGGGAGCAGCGCTTCAGCACCGCGGACAGCGCTCCGCACACAGCCCCTCGCGGCGAGGAGAACCGATCACACACACCTGCGGCGATGCCTCAGCTCAGCATGTCTTGTGACTGACTGACTGTGAATGCAGCTGGACTACAGGAGATTTTATTGGTTGCCAGATATGACAGGTTCAGTTTGGAAACCTCCTTCCTTCGCACGATTTGCGCAGACCAGGAAGACTGGTTTGAAACAGGAGAGAGCTCAGTTAGTTTGTTCTCTACGACACACCTTATTTGCCTACGAAAGAAATCGAAGACACGAACATGACGGGCTCTCTTCTTCTTCCGACATGCGTCTAAACGATACCTGGATTCCCCGTCGCTCAATGTTTCGTAAATAGACAGAGCGCTAATAGCGATGCACAGTCGCGCAACCTGTTAGATTGAAGATGAAGATGAAGAAGCAGAACGTGCGCACGCTGTCGCTCATCCTCTGCATGTTCTCGTATCTGCTGGTGGGCGCCGCGGTCTTCGACGCCCTGGAGTCCGAGACTGAGAGCGCGCGGAAGCGCATGCTGGAGCAGAAGCGCAGCGACATGAAGAGAAAGTATCGCTTCACCGAGCACGACTACCGAGAGATCGAGCGAGTGGTGCTGCAGGCGGAGCCCCATCGCGCTGGCAGACAGTGGAAATTCGCCGGATCTTTTTACTTTGCAATAACTGTCATCACCACGATAGGTGAGCTTCAGTGTTTTCGCCTTTGAGAAAAAACAGTATAAGAATTAGTAACTATCGCATGACACATCATAATCTACAAACTTCATTTTACAGTGTCCTTGTTACATGTAATAACATTAAATTATGCATAGCTACAAGAAACTAACCCTAAGCCCATCCCTATAGTAAGAAGTAGGCCTACGCCGTAAAGGAATTTACAGTATTAATAGTAAACAATTTGCAATGAATGCAAGTTATTTTCTGCCAATTTATTGCAAAACGTGCAACCAAATCCCGATGCACTATGGGATATGTTACCAAAGGAAAAATACAGTATATGGAGCAATGCTGTGATTGAATGTCCATTCACACTGGCAAGCAAACGTCTTCATTTTTTTTCTTTGTTAGTGTTGAATTGTAAGTATATACAGTGAAGCTTCCTAAACATCTCAGAGAGCTCAAACCATTTGCTTCCTAATGGCCCAAGTCTGGCAGGCCAGATGCCTTTGTGGTTGTTATTCTGCTTGGTTCGGGGTTTAAAAAAAGCAGAACGTTGCAGCTGTGTACTTAACCAATGACTAATAGTTTGCCAATGAGTGGATTCAGTTTTCTGTCAGAGTCTAGAGTGGCACGTAATGTAGTCACAGTGAGAGGTGAAAAGGTTTGTTTTGCCAGAGAAATTACTGTCCCTGATTCTGTGCTCTATTGTTAAGTTGGGAGACATGGGTGTCTACTGTCAATCAGGTGCTGCTGATAAAAATGATGTGCACATCACACAAGAGCCATTATCCACTTCCAGCTTATGAATGTCTCTTCACCACTCCTTTTTAGAAACTTTGTGAGGAGGCAAGGACGTAACAAACTCAATTACAGAGGCAGAACAGTTGTTGGATCTTGTTTTTGTTTAAAAAATATGATGTATTTATTGTGTTTCTTTGAGGTGCTATAAGCTATTTGTTTTAGCTTGGGTGCTTCTTGGGAATTAATCCACCAACAGGCTCTAAATCCAGGAAAAAAGTATGGAGGCATCAGTCAGAAAATTCTTCCATTCTGAGTGGCTGCCAGATTGAATATGATAGTTTTTATGCATGAATTGTTATTTGTTTGCATGTCTGCTTACATGTTTATTTTTTCAGTTGATTTTCTTTTCCTGAAAGTAGTTGATTTTCAGTGTAAGAAAGTGCTGAATAAATGTAAGAAATGCTTATGAAAATGGATATCCACTTCATCATTTTAATTCAAAAGTGAATGAATTAGTGACCTATGAAAAGCAAATCTGTGTGTTAATTGTGACTACTACCTTGACGGTTTCACTGACTGATCTTAAAACATGTCAGTGCCTTTGTTTTTTCTCAAGATGCACACCAGTGTTTTTTTCTAAGGCACGTTTATAAAAATTACTTAAATGTCCTAATTGAACTATGGCCTAATCCTGGCTTAGTCCAAGCCTTGTCTGTGAAACCAGGCCTAAATCTTCCATTTTCACATCGGTGTGTTTGTGCAGCACAATGTATGACAACTATCACCACACTTTTTAATGTCAATTAATTTTTCCCATGTAGATTAATAGCAATGTGCTGCAGAAATCATACTTTCATAGTATTTCATGATAAGTAGTAGTCAATATTGTAAATCTACATAAACGTTTACTGTGATATACTGGGAAAAATATGCAGCTGTATCATAAACCACAGCACTGAGCGTCACAGATGCGTTATGCATTTGTGAAAGTTGCTGTTGACTTTGGAATTGTTAGTATCATGCAGCAATCTCATAATACGGAGAAATGTGGTTATATTTTTTTATTTTAATCAAGTAATGTAATTTATTGTTTGATGAGAGAAAATCATGCATTTAACTAAAATCCCTAAACCTGCATTTATTTCCATGTAAAATTCTGAATATGATATTTGCTGAAACATTAACAGCCCATGTGTGATTCGAACCTCACAGGTTTGGCATGCTATGCTGAGTGTTGGCCTTACCATACAGTCACTACATGTTCCTCCAAGACCTTGCTGTAAATTCTACAATAAACTTATAACACCAGAGAATACATACTGTGAGTTTAATAATACAGGCTGTTAAAAAAATCAACCCTGCAATTTGGTTCTTATTTGACGGTAACAAGGACACCTTTTTAAATTAACGCATAACCAAACGTTCAGAGTGACATTGACAGTCTATCCTCTCTCAGATCATTTTCTTCAAAGCATGGGTTTCAAACATCATTGCCACGATCTCATTGGCCGGTCTAAGATGTCTCTCGTGGGTGTTTCTGTGCAGGTTACGGGCACGCAGCCCCCGGCACAGACGCAGGGAAGGTCTTCTGCATGTTCTATGCGGGTCTGGGCATCCCGCTCACGCTGGTGATGTTCCAGAGTCTGGGCGAGAGGATGAACACCTTCGTCCGCTACCTCCTCAGCCGCGTCAAGAAGTGCCTAGGGCTGCATCGCACTGAGATTTCCATTGAACTATGGCCTAATCCTGGCTTAGTCCAAGCCTTGTCTGTGAAACCAGGCCTAAATCTTCCATTTTCACATCGGTGTGTTTGTGCAGCACAATGTATGACAACTATCACCACACTTTTTAATGTCAATTAATTTTTCCCATGTAGATTAATAGCAATGTGCTGCAGAAATCATACTTTCATAGTATTTCATGATAAGTAGTAGTCAATATTGTAAATCTACATAAACGTTTACTGTGATATACTGGGAAAAATATGCAGCTGTATCATAAACCACAGCACTGAGCGTCACAGATGCGTTATGCATTTGTGAAAGTTGCTGTTGACTTTGGAATTGTTAGTATCATGCAGCAATCTCATAATACGGAGAAATGTGGTTATATTTTTTTATTTTAATCAAGTAATGTAATTTATTGTTTGATGAGAGAAAATCATGCATTTAACTAAAATCCCTAAACCTGCATTTATTTCCATGTAAAATTCTGAATATGATATTTGCTGAAACATTAACAGCCCATGTGTGATTCGAACCTCACAGGTTTGGCATGCTATGCTGAGTGTTGGCCTTACCATACAGTCACTACATGTTCCTCCAAGACCTTGCTGTAAATTCTACAATAAACTTATAACACCAGAGAATACATACTGTGAGTTTAATAATACAGGCTGTTAAAAAAATCAACCCTGCAATTTGGTTCTTATTTGACGGTAACAAGGACACCTTTTTAAATTAACGCATAACCAAACGTTCAGAGTGACATTGACAGTCTATCCTCTCTCAGATCATTTTCTTCAAAGCATGGGTTTCAAACATCATTGCCACGATCTCATTGGCCGGTCTAAGATGTCTCTCGTGGGTGTTTCTGTGCAGGTTACGGGCACGCAGCCCCCGGCACAGACGCAGGGAAGGTCTTCTGCATGTTCTATGCGGGTCTGGGCATCCCGCTCACGCTGGTGATGTTCCAGAGTCTGGGCGAGAGGATGAACACCTTCGTCCGCTACCTCCTCAGCCGCGTCAAGAAGTGCCTAGGGCTGCATCGCACTGAGATTTCCATGGAAAACATGGTGTTGGTGGGGTTCCTGTCCTGCCTGGGAACTCTGTGCGTGGGGGCCGCCGCCTTCTCACACTTTGAGGGCTGGACCTTCTTCCACGCGTACTACTACTGCTTCATCACCCTCACCACCATCGGCTTCGGCGACTTCGTGGCTCTTCAGAAGAAAGAGGACCTCCAGGAGAAGACCCCTTACGTGGTCTTTAGCTTCATGTACATCCTCGTGGGGCTGACTGTGATCGGAGCCTTCCTCAACCTGGTGGTGTTGAGGTTCCTCACTATGAACAGCGAGGACGAGAAGCGCGATGCGCAGGAGCGGGCCTCGCTGAAGAGGGGCCGTAACCTCACGGCCCTGAGTTTGGGGCAGGAGAATCACTGCCACAGCAACCTGTTCTTGCCCATCGAGGAGGGCACCAGCTGCACCAACCTCATCCTGTCGCCGGCAGAGGAGCGCGGGCTCTACTCGCCTCTGCCCCTGCCCTTAAATGCCAGCCAGTCTCGGCCCCAGCTCAGCTCGCTCTGCAGCTGCGTCTGCTATCACCTGGGCCTCTGCCACTGCTCAGCCCCATCCCCAAACAAGTGCCCTGAGTGCAACATCAACTCGGTGTACTGCAACTCCGTCTCCTACAAGATTCAAGGGTGCTCCTCGAACAGGAACGATACGGTTGTGTCCTCTCCAGGCAGCACGCTTTCTCCTGGGCTCAGCCTCCGAGACCTGCCACGCTTCAGGAGGAAGTCATTGTAACGGGGAAGAACTTTGAAGTGTCTGGTTTAGATAGCGAGAATGCTGTAAGAGCATGTCTTTTGTAGCACGAGTTAGCAAAGGCCATTTTTAAACACTACAGATAAGTGAGCATGTCTTTCTAAAGGACAGCAGTTGAGGACTTGCCATTATAATCAGGGTTGGGGAGTAGCAGAGCACATTGTAACTTACGCATTTAAAATGCAAAATATGAGTAACTGTGTTTCATTACAGTTAAATTTTGAATGGGTGGTAGTCAAATTATAGTTACATCCAAAAAGTATTTTAGATGACTTAAGTGATTGAATTTTAATGTCATTTATGTCATTTAAACATTAATGTAAACTGTAATGGGCAATTAGTGGAAACAGCAATTGGTGATTTTCTGAATCTGACGGTCTGCAAAAGCATCCTAAGATACGTTTTTTTCATACCCCTATGAGGGATCATAAAAACTGCATTTTAGTACTGTCCTGAATAAGCGATTTCACACAACAGGTGTTTAGATACTGTACTCCACAAGACAAAATAACTGAATTTATAGAAACTGTAGGACTGTTGTCATGTTTTGTGATGGTTGTTCATGAGTCTCTTGTTCGTCCTGAGCATCGCTGTTCTTCAGAAAAATCCTCCAGATCCTCACTTTCTCAGGTTTTTCAGCCTCTTCTGCTGTCCAACAATGACTGTATGATTTTGAGATGCATATTTTCACACTGAGGGCAGCTGCGGGACTCACACACAACTATTACAGAAGGTGGAAACATTCGCTGATGCTCAAGAAGGAAACAGTGCTTTAAGAGCTTTTGAACAGGATGATTTCTTGTTTTGTTTCAAGATTTTTTTTTTTGTTACTGCCCTTTAGAATCTAATACTTACATGTTTCCCAGAAAGACAAAATAAGTACAATTGAATGCATCGTGCTGCTTTCTTGAGCATCAGTAAATTCCTTTTTTATTAATTTATTTTTAAAGATTGTCTGCACTTTTTCCCTTTTAAGAAATATTGTGGGACACTCATTTTGTTAAAAATGATACGCAGAGCCAAACCAACATCCTACGTTTTGTAGATGTCATTTTTCCCCAGAGGACCCTTTGTGTTACATACCTTATTAGTATTACAAAGCATTCAAAAGTGTTTAGATTAAGTTACACAACTTGAGCAAATTACTTTTTAAAGCTTGTATTTTGTAATCTGCAGTGAAATACATTTGAAATATAACCCTCCCAACCCTGACTATAATGTCAAAGGAGAGACGTATGGCAACCATAACAATCTCTTAAAATCAAAATGTTGTCTGTTACAACACGTACAGAAAGATGCTTAGATCATCTCAAACCTTATTAATGGCCGCTGCATTGAACTAGGAACCGCACAAGTGCATAAAATGAAATGCCATGTGACGTTTTTAAAGGTGTGCTGATCTAAAAATGTGAGGTTTACTGGGAGACAGATCTTCCCATCATTGTGCCTTTGAGCAAGACACTGTAGACACTCCTGGAGGCGGCTGTAGGAGACGTTTGCTGTATGGTCACGCACTTCACTCTCAAATACATTTCAAACTTCTGTGCTCAGTAACAGAAGTCAGTCTATCAGTATGAATGTACACAATTGGGAAAATCATATTTGTTTTCAGTATTCAGTAAAAAGTATGTGCATGTTTTGGTTGTTTTGCAATGCTTGCACAATATATAACGATGAATGCCTTTGTCTATGCTTATTAAGCTACGGTGTTTTTATTGTTATTGCTTTTTTCAGTAGTTTAGCATGTAACCAGAACAGGAAAAGTATGACCAAATCAATGCAGAAATGAAACTGAACCTCTCTGGTCTACAGGAGACATTCATTGTGAAAGTCTAAAATTTAAAGGGGTCATATGATGCTGCTAAAAATAACATTATGTTGTGTTTATGCGGTTTAAGATAAAAAAAACACATTATTTTCCACATAATGTACATTATTGTTTCTCCTCTATGCCCGCCTTTCTGAAACGCATCGATTTTTACAAAGCTCATCGTTCTGAAAAGCAAGGTGTGCTCTGATTGGCCAGCTATCCAGTGCGTTGTGATTGGCCGAATACCTCAAGCGTGTGACGGAAATGTTACCCTACTTACCATATTGTGATGCTCTGTCCGGCCGGAGCGACGAGACAACATGAAAACCCATTATAAACGAGGCATTTGTTGCATCCAGTGGGGACATAATTACGGATTATAATGACATACTGTGTTTTTACACTTTGTGTTGCATCATGCCGCGTAAACATAAAACCATGTCTGCATTTGTGATCGGAGAAATGACAAACCCTCTATGCCCGCCTTTCTGAAACGCATCGATTTTTACAAAGCTCATCGTTCTGAAAAGCAAGGTGTGCTCTGATTGGCCAGCTATCCAGTGCGTTGTGATTGGCCGAATACCTCAAGCGTGTGACGGAAATGTTACCCTTACCATACTGTGTTTCTATGTGTCCCGGAGCGACGAGACAAAACCAATAAAACCCTTTATAAATGAGGCATTTGTTGCATCCAGTGGGGACATAATTACGGATTATAATGACATACTGTGTTTTTACACTTTGTGTTGCATCATAAACATAAAACCATGTCTGCATTTGTGATCGGAGAAATGACAAACAACAAGTGCTACTCTACACTGCTTAAACTCACGCTTGAATCATCAGTGGCAAATTCTTTAAATTAAAAAAAACGTACTTATAGGCTATGAGTCAGAAGCGCCAGAATGTCCTTGCAAAGTTGGAACTGCCCGACATTATAGAAACATTATGTCGTCCTTTGGAAGGCCAAACAAAGTAGTTTCGCTTTCACAACGAAACACACTGCAGGCTAGAGTGAGCGGCGCCCGGCGGATTCGACGAAGGAGCGTCCGGAGGGCATGTGACGACCCCGGGCTGGACTCCGCTTCGTCCACGGTGAAAGCCGATCCGGCGATCCACAGCGCAAAGTTGATGTATTTCCTCAGCTACCAGCACGGATCAGCTCCAGGCATGACGAAGCAGATATCGTCCTCTTTTGGAAGACCAAACAAAGTAGTTTCGCTTTCACAACGAAACACACAGCGTCTTCAGGACATGGCAGCAGCAACAATACTACAGCGAGAATAAAAGTTACACCTTCTTTCTTTGCGTGAACATTTGGGCGGCGTTATGCAAATCTTCCCAAAATCGTGACATAGATATGTGGGGGCGTGTTAGAACGAGCTGTTTTAGGTAGGCGTGGTTGACTCTTAACTTTTATAAAAAATATCTCTTTGGATTTTTAGTCTTTGCAACTTTACAGATCTTCTTTATGCACCAAAAGCTTGTAACACTTCAAACAAAAACGAAAAATTTAAATCGCATCATATGACCCCTTTGAATTCTGAAGGAAATAATTTTGACAATGAGTTTACAATTAAAAACCCTCAGAAAGATGTACAGTATGTTTTCAATTTTCTGATTGTTTAATATTTAAGGAGAGCCATTTACTGTAAATTAATTGTCCATTAACGTTCATGGTAAACAGTTGTAAACATGTAAACAAATGTACACTTCCTGATTTTCATTTGTCACTTACAACAGTCCATACAAAGACTGAAAAATGCAAGAATATCAGAATATCATTAATTTTCTCAATGCTTCACAATTTTACTATGATTTTTATGAAACTGTTGTCAAAGTGATTTTACTGAATGTATGAAGTGTTTTTCAAAAATGAGAGCAGAACGGCAGGTGAGTCGGCCAATGAAATCGAAGCGGGGAGGGACTACCTCAGACACACTGTTAAATACAGTACTTGCAGAAAATGCTATATGTTGCGCTGTTGCATGTTATTAACTACTTTTAAGTATTTGCTATATATTTTGTTAAAAATTCAACAGCCTAGTGAGTATTACTGTCAGCAATTATTTCCCTCTCTGCTTCCTCTTTCGAGCAACAGCCATTAGCATAACAAACACCAATCAGCTTCAGGTAAGTAGATCATATGAGAACGCTGAGATTATACAAATTCACATTAATTACCCACCAATATGCCAAAATGTAAAATAGTTATGAACTTTTATGAGAGTGTGTTTGCAACGAGACTAGAATAGGTATAGTGTATACCTGCAGCTTTCAGCTCCTTGAGAAAAACAAGAAAAACTGCTGGATGAGGTAAATAGCTTATTTTAAAACAGTTTTATTTTGAAGGAATTTGTAGAATAAATTCTAAATTCTAAAGTAAAATAGACTGAAAAAATAGGAAGGAATATAGTTTGTTCCTAATATGTCTACCAGCACTGTACGTAGAGATCAGACGACACACGCATTCACTCTCACAGAAGAACTGTTCATCACTGACTTCAAACACATCATTATGTGAAAGCCTTATTTTATGTTTTTGGTGTGTATATTCCTCAGCTACCAGCACGGATCAGCTCCAGGCATGATGAAGCAGATATCGTCCTCTTTTGGAAGACCAAACTAAGTAGTTTCGCTTTCACAACGAAACACACAGCGTCTTCAGGACATGGCAGCAGCAACAATACTACAGCGAGAATAAAAGTTACACCTTCTTTCTTTGCGTGAACATTTGGGCGGCGTTATGCAAATCTTCCCAAAATCGTGACATAGATATGTGGGGGCGTGTTAGAACGAGCTGTTTTAGGTAGGCGTGGTTGACTCTTAACTTTTATAAAAAATATCTCTTTGGATTTTTAGTCTTTGCAACTTTACAGATCTTCTTTATGCACCAAAAGCTTGTAACACTTCAAACAAAAACGAAAAATTTAAATCGCATCATATGACCCCTTTGAATTCTGAAGGAAATAATTTTGACAATGAGTTTACAATTAAAAACCCTCAGAAAGATGTACAGTATGTTTTCAATTTTCTGATTGTTTAATATTTAAGGAGAGCCATTTACTGTAAATTAATTGTCCATTAACGTTCATGGTAAACAGTTGTAAACAAATAAAGAGTTGTACACTTCCTGATTTTCATTTGTCACTTACAACAGTCCATACAAAGACTGAAAAATGCAAGAATATCATTAATAATATAATTTTCTCAATGCTTCACAATTTTACTATGATTTTTATGAAACTGTTGTCAAAGTGATTTTACTGAATGTATGAAGTGTTTTTCAAAAATGAGAGCAGAACGGCAGGTGAGTCGGCCAATGAAATCGAAGCGGGGAGGGACTACCTCAGACACACTGTTAAATACAGTACTTGCAGAAAATGCTATATGTTGCGCTGTTGCATGTTATTAACTACTTTTAAGTATTTGCTATATATTTTGTTAAAAATTCAACAGCCTAGTGAGTATTACTGTCAGCAATTATTTCCCTCTCTGCTTCCTCTTTCGAGCAACAGCCATTAGCATAACAAACACCAATCAGCTTCAGGTAAGTAGATCATATGAGAACGCTGAGATTATACAAATTCACATTAATTACCCACCAATATGCCAAAATGTAAAATAGTTATGAACTTTTATGAGAGTGTGTTTGCAACGAGACTAGAATAGGTATAGTGTATACCTGCAGCTTTCAGCTCCTTGAGAAAAACAAGAAAAACTGCTGGATGAGGTAAATAGCTTATTTTAAAACAGTTTTATTTTGAAGGAATTTGTAGAATAAATTCTAAATTCTAAAGTAAAATAGACTGAAAAAATAGGAAGGAATATAGTTTGTTCCTAATATGTCTACCAGCACTGTACGTAGAGATCAGACGACACACGCATTCACTCTCACAGAAGAACTGTTCATCACTGACTTCAAACACATCATTATGTGAAAGCCTTATTTTATGTTTTTGGTGTGTATAGTAAATCATAATGGATCCATTGAAATCTGGTTCTGTTTGCCATCGCACCTTGACTTGTGCTTATCTGCAAAAATCCGTACACTGTCACAGAACACAAGGAAACCAGTGCTAAGGTGAAGGAAAGGGATGAAAATTTATTTATTTTTTATTTTTATGAATTTCATAAAAGTCCATATATTACAGAACAGTGAAGATGGAGATGTAAGATATTTGTTCAAATGATCACAAATGTCTTTTATGTGAAAACATCTAGTTAGCACAATTGAAGTGTATATACTACATATGCATACGCAATATCAGTAATCAAATTACAGCTAAACCGTACAGTTTGCTAAGTAAACACACGTATCCCACGATTGTCACAGATTATTTGTGCAGTATGGTATAAAAGCTGTTTAACAGCCAGTGATAATTGTCTTTAATGTCAATTTGCCACAATTTTTGTGTGCTGTCCCCTTACGGGTGAATCCATCTTTAACCCCCCATTAATTTTTTTTTAATTTTTTAGGTTTGAGTATGCAGTATACGGTGCCAGAGCAACAGTAAAGCATGAAAATGTCTACATCCTAAACATTCAGTCCCCTAAAACATGATGAGAACAACATCACACTGGCATGTCACGTGGTAAACTGTTGAAGAACACCATACTATATAAATGTGTATGAGGATTCCAATAAAGAAATCTATATACAACTTATTATGTGTAAATTTGAACTTTGGCTATTTGTCTGCAATTTTGCGTTCCCTTCGATTAAAATGTATGATTACAGTATTTAAAACTGAAATAAACAAAACTAAATAAATAACAAAATAAACATCAGTATTTCCATTTGTGCTATCAGAACATTAATCCATTCATCCACCCATTCAGACAATCGACAAAACTAACAGTCCAAAATAAACAAATAATTACAGAAAAAAGCTAAAGTATCCAAGACTTCAGTGTGCTGGTAGAGAAAATAATATCTCCTGTATGATAAAAGTAGGATTAAAAAATAAACTCCAGACCCTTGTAAAAAATCTAATTTATTTGTTTCTGTTTATAGAGTTTAATTCTGATTCCGTAGCAAGCCTGTGAGACAGGGCTGGTGGAGAATCCTCTGTTTTTCCAGCATCCAGAGTAAAGAGGGATGTACACAAAAAACTGCCCCAAACATTAGCCATGTCTCTTTATTGCTGATAGTTTCCATACTGACCCTTTGTGGAGAAAAATAAAAAATAAATACATAATGGCATTTAATAAAAGACATCAGACATTGGATGAAATCTGATGGGTGAACTGACCCTCTCATTACTGGGCTGGGTCACTTTGTCATTGTACAGGACGGTCATGGTGTTCACCTGTTCAAAAGGGTAGGACCTCTGTGACGGGGCGGCTGGTCTTGGCTGAATGAAGCGGTATGATGGGTACTGCTGACTCTGGCCCTGCTGATACTGAGGATACTGGGATGAGCTGCCCTGCCCTGCACCTTCAGAGCCAAACAGCACAAGTCTGTATATTGCTTCTGTAGGGATCAATTAATACTGAATGAAATCGATGTAATCTGATGTAGTCTGTTACCGTATCCCTGAGGCTGAGCGCTGTAGCCGGCTTGGGATGGATACTGCTGTTGGCTGAATGTCTGGTGCGTCCCAGAGCCTTGTTGGTACTGTGTCTGCTGTTGGCTGTACTGATAGTTTCCTGAAACATAATTGAGATCATGCATGAAGGGAGAACTGAATATATACTAATAATATATATATATATATATATATATATATATATATAT
>NW_015506514.1:256761-257370 GCF_001515645.1 Sinocyclocheilus grahami
TCTTTTTAAGTGGGAGAACTTGCACAATTGGTGGCTGACTTTTTTCCCCCACTGTATACTATAATCTATTACAATCTACATGACATTTGCAAGCCTGGTATAATGATGATGTCTATTGATTTTCTAGTTCATTATTCGCTTTGACAGATTATGAGGTTGTTTAATCTGCAAATATAATAAAACCAACATTAAAAAATGAACAGACAAATGAATAAGGAAAAAAAGGAGCAAGGAACTGAATGACTTAAATTCATGTTCCCTTTCAGTCGGTCACTCTCAACGTCACGTCGGTGACCGACAAATTGGGATCTCGCTTAGAGAGACCAATCCACTTTGAGTGTAAAGTAAATGAGCCAATGCACATTGGCATGCGATGATTGCATCCAGCTGCAGCTGATCACAATGTGAGCATAAAAAGGCAGCGTGCAACGCGTACCAGCTTTTCGCTTCGGAGCCGAGCGATCACATCCTTTTGCTCCTGACTACTCTACTGAGAGAAGAAGACTGAACGAGTTCAGTGAGCTCTTTGGAGCTCTAGGTGTTGGCGGTATGACATTTCCCGTGTCTGTTCTACCTTTATTTGACCCTCTAACTCTAGCACTTTCTATT
>NW_015506514.1:258712-261088 GCF_001515645.1 Sinocyclocheilus grahami
CCACCACTGGCTGGGGAGGCCACGTACAACGGGCACGCAGTGTCGGGGGTTTGGACGGGCCGTATTGGCCCACCTGGACCTGGTTCCCAGAATTAATGCTCCTCATGACAGCCCCTCCCTGGCAGATTCCTCTGAGGAAGGATCTACTGACTCAGAGATGGGGCAACCTGTGGCATTACGTCCAGACCTCTGGAAACTTCATGTCTGGTACCTGGATGGAACGCGTAGGTTCAAAGTGACCTACCTCAGGAGGTAGTTGACACCATCACTTCGGCAAGAGCACGGTCTACGAGACATGCTTACGCCAGTGGAACCTGTTCGTCGAGTGGTGTTCTTCTAGCCGAGAAGACCCCCGGAGATGCCAAATCAGGGTCGTGCTTTCCTTTTTGCAGCAAGGGTTGGAACGAAGGCTGTCTCCCTCCACCCTTAAAGTCTATGTCGCTGCGATTGCTGCTAACCATGACCCCGTGGAAGGGAAATTGGTAGGGAAGCATGACCTGGTCATCAGAAGGTTAAATCCTCCCCGGCCCCCCTCTATACCCTCTTGGGGGTACTACAGCAGGGCCCATTTGGGCCTTTGTAGTCAGTTGAGCTGAAGTTTCTGTCAATGAAAACTCTGCTCCTGCTTGCACTGGCCTCCATCAAGAGGGTAGGGGACCTGCACGCATTTTCGGTCGACGATTCGTGCCTAGAGTTTGGACCGGCTGACTCCCAGGTAATCCTGAGGCCCCAGCTATGTGCCCAAGGTTCCTACTACCCCCTTCAGGGATCAGGTAGTGAACCTGCCAGCACTGCCCCCAGTGGAGGCAGACCCAACCCTAGCTTTGCTTTGTCCGTCTGAGCCTTGAGATGGTACGTAGACTGGACACATAGCTTTAGGATCTCAGACCAGCTCTTTGTCTGTTACGGAGGCCGGCAGAAGGGGAAGGCCATCTCTAAGCAGAGGATGGCCCACTGGGTAGTGGATGGCATCACCCTGGGCTATCAGGCACGTGGAGGCAGACCCAACCCTAGCTTTGCTTTGTCCGTCCGAGCCTTGAGATGGTACGTAGACTGGACACATAGCTTTAGGATCTCAGACCAGCTCTTTGTCTGTTACGGAGGCCGGCAGAAGGGGAAGGCCATCTCTAAGCAGAGGATGGCCCACTGGGTAGTGGATGCCATCACCCTGGCTTATCAGGCACAGGGTGTGCCCTGCCCGCTCAGGTTGCGAGCTCACTCTACTAAAAGTGTTGCATCCTCCTGGGTGCTGGCTCGTGGCGCCTCGCTGACAGATATTTGTATCCTCCTGTGTTCTCAACTCAAACAGGTAGAGGCACTGAGAGGCCCCGGTTTAGTGTCGGCTTGCTAAAACTGCTCCAGAGTGTCCGTACTGTAGACCCTGTCGAGCAACCCTACATTCCCTCGGCAGCCAGACGTGGCAGAACTTCCGGTGCCAGGCCCTCATTCGATGAATCTGTGAGAACCGGTAGAGGCCTGGGTTCCATATGTAGAGACCTAAGTAGAGACCTAAGTGGATCCCATGTGTGTAAAGTCCACGGTATAGCCTCTGAGCCCGTGATTCCCCTGCAGACTTCTGCCATTTCCAAGAGGGTTATAATCACCTTTAATCTTACATATGCACCAGTGCTTCAGTGCTTCTGAAACCTCCTTCAGGAAGGATGGGGCTTCCGCAACGTTCCTGTTCCAAGTGGTACGGGTACGTTTTCCCAGTGTTATCCAATCTCACTAAGTGGGTAGTGCTACGACAACAGTGACTGGTCTTCTTGTTGCTAGCCCCGGCCTACACCAAAAAGGGGTGCAGGAGGCTCACACAGGACACTGGGAAGGGGCAGCATCCATGGCGCTTTGGTAGGGATCCCAATTCGTCAGTCACTGTCGAGAGTGTTGAGAGTGAACGACTGAAAGGTAATGTTTCAGTTACATATGTAACCCTCGTTCTCTGAAGGAGGGAACAGAGACTTCACGTCCCGTCGCCACAGATGCTGTACCACCGCTGAGTGGTCAGATCACCGGCTCGGCTCCTCAGCGCAAACCTGGTATGCGTTGCACTGGCTGCCTTTTTATGCTGTGATCAGCGGCAGCTGGATGCAATCATCGCATGCCAATGTGCATTGGCTCATTTAGTTTACACTCGAAGTGGATTGGTCTCTCTAAGCAAGATCCCAATTCGCCGGTCACCGACGTGACGTCTGCGATCCCTCCTTCAGGGAACGAGGGTTACATACATAAACGAGACGTTCCTCTTAACAATTCCAGTTCCTTAATGCTATCATTGATTTGTTGTACGTTCGAGGATGAATGGATACTCTGTCTGCAGTGCGTGCGGGGTGCGTTTTTTTTTACGCACCCATGTTAACGGATTAGAGCTTTCAC
>NW_015506515.1:0-250 GCF_001515645.1 Sinocyclocheilus grahami
TGCACTGAGCCTCATCAAACATGCACCTTCATTTGCATAATTACAAAGAGCATCCGAATGACTTCTGGAGTTTGGATCAGTCCTCATTAAGACTGAAGCTCAGCTTTAAGCCAAACAGCTATTAGCACTCAGAAATCGCTTTGTAGCGGGATTTGTTTCAAATCTAGTGAAAGCGTGCAACTGGTTATTACTAACTGACATTATGTGCTTGTAATAGAGTCATTTGAAGTCCCCCCCCCCCCCCCCCCCC
>NW_015506515.1:3862-5602 GCF_001515645.1 Sinocyclocheilus grahami
GAATACTTTCCGTACCCACTGTATATATATATATATATATTATTTAGTATTACTGAATCAACCTAAATTTATTATACCAACATAACTAAGGACACCTCAGTTGTGGTACTGAAGGTGGGAGAGAATGCTGTACATTGAGAATGCCCCCACCTACAATCCCTGCCGGGTACAAGACTCGAACCCACAACCTTCGGTTTAGGAGTCCGACTCTCTAACCATTAGGCCACGACTTCCCCAAACATTGAAAGCAGGTTTTCAGTATTTGTTTCAGCTTAATGAATGTCACAGAAGGCATCAATTGTCAGCATTTTATAATTTCTTATTTTACATGAAGAGCTATAGATCTTAGCCAGGGTTGACGCCAAATTGCATTTTACATGGATGAAAATGAGGCTGTGAGGCAAGCACTTCCAGTCTTTCACATGCATTATAAAGGTTCTAGATTGCATGCAATTTTCAAAAATCACAACTTTCAAAACTGGTCTATGGAGTTTTTATGTACTCAAAGGTGTTTTGCCAGCAAGATGTGTTAAAAACAGTATAATCCATCAAACACACTGATGTACTTCTATTCCTAACAGCCTCGTTTTCACTCCTGTCAAAAACTAGATATGGCGCTACCTTGTCTAAAAAAAGTATATCAGATCAATTACTTAAAAGTTTCATTTCAGTTACTGAATTGGCCCGAGGATTGATTCAGTTGTGCAAAAACACATCCCACACTGGAAAGCACTTAAACAGCGTCCGGTTGTGTGGTTTCATCAAGCCGAGAGCCAGCGGTTCTTCATGCCATCATCCTCTCACTCTTAACATCCTGAGCTGAGACAAAGCCAAAACAGCAGCCTGTCTCCTTCAGCACATG
Organism: Sinocyclocheilus grahami; assembly: GCF_001515645.1. Taxonomy (NCBI): domain Eukaryota; kingdom Metazoa; phylum Chordata; class Actinopteri; order Cypriniformes; family Cyprinidae; genus Sinocyclocheilus; species Sinocyclocheilus grahami. The sequence continues at coordinate 4,725 of NW_015506515.1, forward strand.
AAAGACCGGAGATTTACTGCAAGGTTTTTTTTATCCTGCTTTACTCTGATCTGGTAAAAGGCTCTCCAGCTACTGGCTAAAAGCTTCTCTTTGAGGTTCTTATTTTAATGCTGAGAGCGAGCCATTTTGACTAGCTCCGTACCCCTCTGTGATTAGCCAAGCGTGAGCGTGGAATCGAGGCTCAGATCTCGCTCTTTCAAGCTAAAGGAACACTGAATGAACAAATATCTAAATGATGGTAGTTTTATTCAGAGTTAATGGATGAAGAGTATTGAACTCTACACAGGTGTAAACGGCTCTGAGCTCGGTCCCCCGGTCCCTGAATTACGGTGAGGCTTAGTCTGAGAGCGAGTCTTATTTTCCCGTCTTTTTAAAAGGAAACACATCAGGGTATTGGCCCACTGCACGCATTCCTAGGAGATGTGATTAATGGAGAATGCCTCCATGTTTTACCATCAAGTTTTCAGTGATAAATTAGGCACAGATTTCAGATGGCTGGACTTGCCTGTCCAATGGCTCATCACGGTGAGAGCAGAATGAACACTACGGGGAACATTGATCCTTACAAACAAACTGCCGATTTTTTTTTAAAGCCTTTTGTGTGAAATTATGGCATGAATCTTGTCTTTGTTGTTTACTCTATAGGTTATTCTGATCGGATCAGACCTGCAGGCTTATCTGGTAGGGATCTGCATGTTTTCCTTAGTGTTAGATATTTCTACAGACTCTTCGCACTTTCAGTGATTATATAGTGGTGACAACAAGTATTTGGACACTTAAAAATGTATGAAATTCATTGCATGTTTACAAAATGTCAAAACAATCTGCAAACAAAGGACTTTTAATCAACTGGTGTTTTGGTGATTTTTAGTCAGTTC
>NW_015506515.1:5612-10227 GCF_001515645.1 Sinocyclocheilus grahami
AATAAAAATTAGTGTGTCAGATTGGTCGAGACGCTACACTGTTAAGTTTGATAAATTTTGAAGAATAATGTATTATTGAATGCAACTACTACATTCAAGGCCCAGAAAAGGTAATAAGGACATTGTTGAAATGGTTCAACCTTAATTTTATTAAAACAAAAATAGCGACTTCATTCAACAATTTCTTCTCTTCCATGTCAGTCTTTGACATGTGTTCACAAGAGTACCACGACACATGTGTGGGGTGCTGTTGACTCAGGAGCCACCTTTCTGATGAAAAACGTCCATCTCTCAGTTCATTGTCTGTATATTCTGGTTTAAATAAGTAAGGCTGGGCAAAAAAAAATTGCAAGTTATCCTCTCTGTTGAAATCTTCAGACATGTTTACAAAGACTGTTTTATGTACAGCGTGTGTCTTCCTCTGCTTGTAAACAGCACATGACTGTTTTAATGACCCTTACTACCTTTTTGGGTCTTGAATGTATCAGTTGCGTTGCTGTCTATGCAGGATCAGAAATCTCTCGTATTTCATCAAAAATATCTTAATTTCTGTTCCGAAAATTAACGAAGGTCTTACGGGACATGAAGGTGAGTAAATAATGACAGAATTTTCATTTTTGGCTGAACTAACCCTTTAAAGGGGTCATATGATGCTATTTTAAAGATCATTATTTTGTGTATTTGGTGTAACAGAATATGTTGACATGCTTTATTGTTAAAAAAACACATTCTTTTTCAAATACTGTACATTATTGTAGGTCCTCTATGCCCCCCCCCGCCTCTCTCAACCACGTAGTTTTCAACAAAGTCCCCTCCTTTGACAAGCACAGTCTGCTCTGATTGGCCAGCTGACCCAGTGCATTGTGATTGGCCGAACACCACAAGCACGCGTCGGAAATGTAACGCCCCTTACCATAATCGCAGCTTCAGCTTTCAAAATAAATATCAAGACAGTTAATAATGTCGTTAGTTTTACCATCAGTTCAAGCCCGAAAGGGCAACAGAGTCGCGTGACAGACGTGCTATGATTTCTGACAGACAGTTCACTCTCCTGTGATGTGACCCTGTCACACACACACACACACACACACACACGACGCGTTACTCTGCGCTGCGCAAAACTCAGAATTTGAACAGTCAATATCAAATACTTAAACTAATAACAAAACATACTTACAGTCGCTGATTCAGAAGCGCCAGATTGTCATAGCAAAGTCGGAATTGCCCCTTTTTTTTTTTTTTTTAGAAATAGCCTTTGTGCACAGCCAGCCTTGTACTCTGAAAAAAAACTGTCGTCCATTAAATGCGTTGCACAAATTCGAACATATGGGTTGTGTTGTTCTGTTGTAAATAAATCTTAACCAATGATTCCTAATTGCATCTACTTCCGAAGGCCAAATAAAGTGCTTTTGCTTTCGCACTGATACACACAGCGTCTCCCTGACATGGCTGCATCAACACTACTGCTGTTCCTGAAACCACGCCTTCTATCTTTGCGTGCACATTTGGGCAGCATTATGCTAATATTTCCACACAGTGAGGTAGATATGTGGGGGCGTGTTATAACGAGCCGTTTTAGGTAGGCGTGGTTGACTCTTAACTTTTATAAAGAATATCTCTTTGGATTTGAGACTTTAGTCTTTGCAACTTTACAGATCTTCTTTATGCACCAAGAGCTTGTAACACTCCAAAGAGAAAGGAAAACTTGAAATCGCATCATATGACCCCTTTAATAGATCCATGAAATCTTTTATAGTTTTTGCACATTTTCAGTATGTTAGTCTTGCTAATTTGCATTTAGAAGGCATGCGCTTTAAATATTTACACTTTCTCTTCCACCAGTAGGAATCAAAACATTTGTATAACTCATTCTGCACTACAGTCTAGTCAGATATTCGTTCCACTCAACAATCTGAAGCACTACAAACCCCTACATTATGAAAAGATGCTAAAGTTACTTCTGAAACCGGTCACTTATTTACTCATTTCCTGTAACAAGTGCACAATATAGGGAATGAGGAGCAATTGAGACAGTGTAAAAAGGTTTACATTGGGTTGAATGAAGCCTGGTTTCACGTTAGTGTCATGTGAACATCTCACACAGTGTGCTCCAGAGACAGAACATCATACAGTGAATTATATGTGCTATTCAACCAGGCTTCCCTCGATACCACAGTGCAGCCCACAAAACGTAAATAAATAAATAATAATCTGATAAATGACTAAATAAAACCGTATCCGAGCCATGCGAATTCTAAACAGAATGCTGTATTGTTAAATGTAAGTGCTATGGAGGAGAAAAACAACACAGACGGTTAGACAGCCTCATTATTGTAACAGCACTCACAAGAAGAGGAAAAACAAAAATTACACATCATTACTAAAAATTATCACTGTTCTACTGTGGTAACAGTCTCACAAAACTAAAACAGCATATATTAGACATACTTTATTTGTAGCAGTCACATGGGCAGTGTCAAGGGCTGTAAAACAACATCCTATTGCCTATTTTTAATAATGTTTTTAATAAGCTTTATATATATATATATGTCCCACACAGACTAAACGCTTCAGTCAGAATAAAAAACATTTTTATATTATTAATAATTTATCAATATAATATAATATAATTGCAGGAAACATTGAGTCAGAATACACATATTTGTCTAGCTGTCAGTATAGAAAGATGCTATTTGTAAATAGCTGGTGTAGTTAGGATATCTAGCAGCATTGGATAACAGGACCATGTAAACCAGACAAACTTACACCCTTTGACATTTGCACTATATGAATATATGAAAGAAATTAAGACACAACACACAGGACTGCTATTAATTAAAGTGCCAAGTGGTGTGTAAAAGACTAGACTAACACATATACTTACCACCAAACTTTCACCCTATTCTTTTTTATTGCTTTGCAAGCACTGTTATTTCCTTTAGAAATGTAAATCTAGTTATTATTTTCCATCTCAAGCATTTGACACTGGATATTCATTACAAATGCATCATTCGTTAGTGCTCTCATCTGAGAGCAGACGTGTGAAAATGACGAAGTAAACGACAGCACAGCTGCACAAATATAAGATGTTATATATATATATATATATATATATATGTATGTATGTGTATATATATATATATATATATATATTCAGAAAGAGCATCTGTGTTCATTTTGGTTTTTACAGCTTTACTGGGAAGAATAAGCTGGAGATAAAACATGCAATCTGCAAGCAATGTCACTTCAAAGTCACCAATCATAAAAAATCTACTGCAGTCAAATGAAAAGGAATAAATCATTATACACTCAAGGTTAGAATCGCAATGCTTTATGTATCACAAGATATAAGAAGGAGTGCAGTATTTGCCATACTGTGATCTATGTTTAGTAATAATACCACATCTCTTTTAGTCTTTCACTATGGAGTATAGTGTTTGCTTATATTGCTTCTTATTATTTGGGTGAATTTCTTGTAAGAGTTAACATCTACTAAAATTAGAGCTTCCAGAGTTAAAATATTAATTTCTAACACTTTTAAACATTGTCGTGTTACCAAAATTGTATTCGGTGAACTGTTGTAATACTGAATTTGATAGCACAGGGAATGAATGAATGAATGAATGAATGAATAGCATACATAAATAATAATGAGTGAAAATATTCATATAAATAGTAATAAATTAAATAAAAACAACATTTACAATTATAATTATTCAATTTCGTGAACACTGCTTCAAGCTTTCATGTAATTATTCAAGTAAACAAATAATTACGAGTAATGAGGGGTTTCTTTTTTCTTGTTAATATTGTTGTTTGATTACACAAATGATAGACAGACATGCAAAACCTTATATTTTGATATGCACAGATCTGATATTTTGCCATAAATCATTTTTATCCCCTCTGTTTATGTTTAACTTACTGTGTTTGCCTTAATATCTCACCAAATGAGCAAAATCACTGCGTCTGAATTCTCTCAGAGCATGTGCGCCAAGTGTTCGGAAGCAGTTGCTTGTCTTTCAGACAGAATGTGTGTAGGGTAAACAGTGATAATAATTTAATAATTTAGCTCAAAGGGAATCATTTAAGATTTTAAAGGGAACTCCACCATTAATATGCAAGGGAATTAGGACAGAATCACTGTTTTACCGCTGATCACTGAGACGGCCAGCGATTCAGTGAACGAGCCGTATGACAGCAATTCTGCAATGGATATTTATATCCAAAATATAGTGAAAACACTATTAATTAGCATAGTAACAAGATCGGCAGTTTAAGACATTAACTTGTGAGCACAAAACACAAGATACTTCTCTTTTCCATATAAATAAGGCTTTATTGGATAAATCTAAGACATATAAACTAATCTAACACATGAACACACGCATTCACACGAGTTTGCAGAAAGAGAGAAAGTGAGGAAAATAATTAGTTTAAGAGAATGAAAATGTGAAATCCCAGTTTACAGCAATATGCGCATTGCATAGATCTGAACAACCATCAATCACTTAATTAACCCTAGCCTTGAGTTCCTCAATTAGGTTAAAATGTATATTAAATGCACCAGTTCAGCTAGGATCTGGAGGTACTTGCTTTCCTGTGATGCGGGGTT
>NW_015506515.1:13873-31503 GCF_001515645.1 Sinocyclocheilus grahami
TAAAACTGTGGCATGTACAGTCTCAGAGAAATACACCAAAATATAATGTCGTCATATGAGGCCGCAGGGTCTCAGGAGGTTAATTTGTAATCTGCTCGTATTTAGCTATTATGTTAACATTAATCTTGTTTCAAAAGTCAGATTCTTTGTACACTTTTTGTGCGCTTCTGAATTAGTTGACTGATTCAAAAAGGGTTATTTTTCATGAACTGGACGTGTTACTGATTAGTTGTTCATGAGCAAGGTCACACAAGTATTTCTTACCAAGAGGCGTCGTGATCATTCACACGTAATTCAAATTAAAAAAAGAGTTTTCCTTCAATAAACTCCTAATTTGCTGCTTACTGATGGTAAGTAATCTTTGAAAATGTATTTTCATGATTATTGCACAAGTCTAATTATACCTAATCAGAGTTGCACAGATAATTTGCAACTTTCACATGTAATTTACTTTAAATTGCATGCTCATACTGCTTTATTACACAAACTGTAAAAAAAAAAATTATATGATCAGTAAGTCATGGCAACATGTTTTCCCATTACTTTAACTCATTAAATTAATTTAACCAATTAACCAAAAAAGTGTTTTTAAGTGTTTTACATTGCTACATCGCAACCCATATGCTCCTTTTTCTCAACCCATACACTGAATCTCTTCTTCTCTCTCTCATACGCATACACATTAAATCTGGTCTCTGACCCTTGTCTTTATGCCCCAGATGAATTATGTTTATGATCAAATGTGTCAGAAAAGCACCTTATCAGACATGCAGAATAACCTTATTAACTGCAGTGCTACTACTGCCTAATGTAATACCACATTAATCTTGTCAGCGACACGGACACCAGATATTCTCCATTAACTGGGACCCTTACGATGATCCATGTACGTTACATATGAGCGTATGAAATGCCACAGAGCTCGTCAGCTCTCCTGAAATCAGTAATGGATGTGAAACCTCCCTCAGCCACCATTCCTCTGGTGTCAGCAGAAACACACACACAGTGTTCAATAGGCAATATGCTCCATCACTGATGTTACACCACTAACGGCTCAAATACACTATGACTTTTAAAACAGAACAGATTTGAAAGTAACAGGCATCTTACACTTTCTGATATTGTAAATGGTTAAGGAGAAAAGCTGGGTATCATATAATAACGGCTGAGGGTCACATATTAACAGGCTTTCTAGTCATTCCGAATGCAACAACTAATGCAGAACCCTGTGCCTTGTTGCTAAGATATGTATGACAAATGAAAACAATAGGCATTCTAAAATTGGCTCAAAATATCAAACGTTTTTGATATCCTCCAACTGGATGGAATCGAAATCTGAAGCTAAAAAATAATTTGTGCCCATCACACACTATGCAGTTTTCTGTGAATCTGCAGATTATCTCTGATTGTTATATTAACTGGGGCAAAAATTAGTGCAAAAGTCTTGTACGCTCTCAGAAAAAAAAAAGTCCTAAGGCTGTCACTGGGGTGGTACCTTTTCAATATGTACCATTTTGTACCGTATTTACCCATAAAGGGTGCAAATTAGTACTTACATGGAAGATAATAGTACCTTTTACAAAGGAACAGTCCCAGTCATTTTGTCAAATTAACCATGGTGTAAGGTAAACAGTGATAATTTTAATTTAGCTCAAAGGGAATCATTTAAGATTTTAAAGGGAACTCCACCATTGATATGCAAGGGAATTAGGACAGAATCACTGTTTTACGGCGGATCACTGAGACGGCCTGCGATTCAGTGAACGAGCCGTATGACAGCAATTCTGCAATGGATATTTATATCCAAAATATAGTGAAAACACTATTAATTAGCACGGTAACAAGGTCGGCAGTTTAAGACATTAACTTGTGAGCACAAAACACAAGATACTTCTCTTTTCCATATAAATAAGGCTTTATTGGATAAATCTAAGACATATAAACTAATCTAACACATGAACACACGCATTCACACAAGTTTGCAGAAAGAGAGAAAGTGAGGAAAATAATTAGTTTAAGAGAATGAAAATGTGAAATCCCAAGTTTACAGCAATATGTGCCATTGTATAGATCTGAACAACCATCAATCACTTAATTAACCCTCGCACTGAGTTCCTCAATGAGGTTAAAATTGAGATTAAATGCACCAGTTCAGCTCTCTGGAGGTACTTGCGTTTCTGTGTCGGGGGTTCCCTTCCTTGTCTGCTGAAAGGGGTTTCCCGAGGTTGTTGATTGGCTGGAGGTTCAGTCTTGGGAAGCCAGTGATTGGGCGTTGGCTGGCGACGCGGAGCTGTGGTCTGCAGTTGTTGAAGGGTAGGGAGCACTCATGCGGCGTTAGGCTTAACTTAGAACACGAAACTCTCAACGGAAAATAAAACAAACTAAAGAAATAGAAATAGATGTAAAGTTTGATGAGACCAGGTGGCGTTTCTTCTCATGGTTTTGGAGGAGCTGGCGTGTAAGCCAGACCACGCTCAAAACTAAAGAAGCATGCCTAGGAGTGAAAAGCTAAAAGCCGCATGGCTAAAAGCTAGACACAAAAAGTCAGACCCGCAAAAAGGCAAAAGGCAAAAGACCAAAAAGGCGTGCCGTTTGATGGTGTCCTGAGTATTTAAACCAGGCTGTTTAACACCCCCAAATGGTGTTTTGACCAATTAGATGTCGTGTTTGCCTGGGGCGTTGTATATTCCTCCTCCCATTCATAAATCAACTGTTATCTCATTATTCACGTGATCTGCGTTTTTCCCGCTCTGGTAGAGTATACATTTTGGACATGATTTCTTATAATACGAATATGATACATTTGACCAAGTATTGATTGGAAGAAACGTTTCAAGCATGAATTCTTAAACTCACACATACCAAGCATGAATATGACCCCTTAAGCTCTTCAATAGTTATTAACAATACATACACAATAAATGATTAAGACATGATGGTTAAACATGTGGGTTAGATACATAATATGGAGTTATGCATAGCAATTATTAGCTGGTCACCAGTCCTTTTAGTGTCATTTAGGTGCATGGAAAGGCAGTTTCCGTGCCATTCTGTGAATGTATGAAGACCAGAGATTAAAATGTCTAAGGAATTTTAGTCTCTCTGTTCTTGTCGTAAAGTGGAGGAAGTCAATTTGAAGCTTGTGATCACTGTCACATGTTTCCATGTGGCGGTCACGCTGTGCATCTCTTTTGACCATTATTCTTGATAACTTGCCCCAAAATTGGACTTGTCAATGTGTTCTTTTGTGTTAATGTTGAAAACTGTTCTGTGACAGGGTCTTAGGTTTAGGCTTGCTTCAGAGAGGCTGGGGTCCGATTTATGACATCCTGTTGTCAGGGGCCTCTGTGGAATTTTTGTGACTCCTCGTGCCTCAACTCGGTTCTGACCAAATCTTAGATTGTCTGATTCGGTCTGATATCCTACATGTGTTACAAATGAACTCAATATTCTGCATTACCAATACTGCAGTTCTGGTAAGCACTGGTACTTTTGACATCCATAGTATTAAAGGTGCAATAGGTGATTGTCTTCAGAAACATTTTTTTGTTAGGCTGGTTAAAAGTCTCTTCACATCCCGATAGAAATCATTAAGTTAATGTATTTATCTGTATTTATACATTCTGTGGAAGGCGTAGGACCAAGAAATGTTCGTCCAATCAAAACGCTCGGTCCGAGCGTTTTAATTGGCTTTCCTACCTGCCTGTCAACATATGTATTTGCATACCTCTGCGCACCCGGTTCGCGCAGACAGGATACGTCATCAGCGCATTCACGCACGCTGTGCAGACAGAGTGGGACTGGCAGACAAACATCAACAACCCGATCTTCCTTCCTGGTATTGTAATACTTTTACTAACTGTACTATAACGTTTTCTCACCGGTGAATGACACATGATGTAGCCCAACGCGGTTCCCAATTCCAGTACTCACACCTCCCGGCTCTGCATATTTTGCATGTCTCGCTTAGTTAACACACCCGATTCAGATAACCAGCTCGTTAGAAGTGAGCTACCTGCATGAACTGTGTTCCGATTGACATGCAACCTACACAGTGTTATTTGCTCCCTACTCGCTGAGCAGGGGAAATCCGTTTGTTTACTTCACTTCGGAACATTCCTTCACGTATTTGTGCTGCGCACACAGACAAAACTTATTAGAGAAATGTGACATATTATACCTCTGTAAATAAATACTATTTAATTTTACGTCTCGCACACTTTAATGCCCTTTGTATGAAACATATATGCTCGCTTCGAAATGGAATCAGGGCGGAATATCCGGTGAATATCCGGCGCGAGAAATGGAATTGGGAACCGCTGTAGCCTATTGTAGTAATGTTGTCTCTGGTATTCTGGTCTGTAAGCATATGTGCGTTCAGGGGGTGTGGCTTTGAACAGCGATTACAGGGAGGCTGGGACGTTCGCTTTCAGTGCTATCAGGCTAAAGTTAGCATTTTCCGAGATCTCCTACTGCACTATATATTACTGCACTCCTATATTTCTCTTTTTTTCATTACTATTTAAAAAAAATTAACACATTCATCTAATTTGACATTGCATGTGTTTAGAAACTAGAGGTAATCTAGAGGAAAACTGTGATTTCTAGCACAAGGGTTAGAAAGAGTGAACTACTGCTGCAGTTCATTTGGAATAAATAAGAATTTTAGAGAGCCAGATCAAGTTCTGGCTTTTAAGAAGTCCATTTGCTACATACTTGATTTCAAACCAAGTAGCTGCCCATGACTGTAAATATAGGTAGGGCAGATTCTGGGTCTTAGTGCTAGTTTAGGATAAACAGTTTGTAAGCTTTATATTCTAATTGCTGAACATACGCAGACACACTTTTGGCAGAGGTCTAGTGTCCTTGTGTTATTTAGCCGGGATTCAGAATCATACTTTCATTTATTTGATACAGTCTTCCACATATACCTTGATTTGGAATAACAGACACACAAACTATTTACTAACTTGATGCAGACTAAGGGTACATTTACAAGACAACGATGTATTAAAAATGCAAGTTTTTCCTTTGCATTTTTGAAAATTTCGCAATGTCACTGTAAAGAAACACTAAGCGCCTGCACACATATGCATTCCTATAGACTGGATATGAATGTGAATGATGTCACCGTTTTCACAAATTCACATTTTTTGAAACAATAACGGTATTGTTTTCAAAACCGTGCATTTTTCGACTCTAAAAAGGCCTTTGTAATGTTAATGAGCGGCCAAAACTAGGGATGTCCCGGGCCGATCTCAAGGATCAGAATTGGGGCCGATCAAGATTTTTTTTAACCGATCGGTATCGGCTCCGTCTCAGCCCGATCCTTATTTTACGTCAGCTGTCATGCCAGTATTGTGCTGTAGGTGGCGATTATGCGCCTTTAAGTGGATTTGCCAACCTCCATTACAAGCAAAAGAAGCAAATGTGTGCATGACGTGCGAGAACCAGTGATGTCTGTTCTAGCAAACAGTTGAGCTTCCGTGCTTAACATAATTGATGTGTTCTTTTGTAACGATCACTCATTCATTTACCACATCATAATGTGTTACTATGGGTTGCATATTGCTTCGGATTTGACTGACAGACTGGCATTCTGACAGCGCGAGCTTCATGCTTTCTAACCATATCTCAGCTTTTTTCCCTTTATGTTGTAAATTATTCTGCTTAATGTACATAAAAAATACAAGAAGTTTATATTAGCAGTCTCATATTCATAATTGTGGCCACATCATTTTTAACATGTTTACATCTGCCAATGACTGTATACAGTGTGTGCTTATGTATACATAGAGGGTAACCACAGCTTTTCAAACCTGCTAAATGCATCTTACTCATTTCTGTTTGTCAAACGCTTCTTCCGAAATGACCACAGCAAGTAAGTGCACTAAATGAGCACTTCTCATTAGGAGAACGTAATTTAACTTGTACAAGAAATTTAACTTGAAGTTAATTGTTGAACTGAACCAATCTAGAATCTCAATTTTTAAAATCTTAATGAGAAGACCACCAGAAAACTGTAGTGGGAAAGTGGAGAGAGAGAAAGAAAGCTATTCATTATACATTAAATAAGGATAGCAATGTTAGATTTTCAGTAAAATTCAATTTAAATTGAATGCATTATATATAATATTGCATAATAACATTTAAACAAATGTGATTACAAATTGTACCTACAGACAATAATAATAATATGCAATAATATTATTATTATTATTGCAATTATAAAATGCTAAAATATTGATCAATTAACATCAACATTATGCTCATTTAAACAAAAACAAAAAAATCTTGCCGAAAAATCTCAAGGTGAAACAAACAGCATATCTACTAGTGGTGAGCAGTGACTTTTTTAACTGGGTATGCTGAGTGATAAGACATTCAAAAGGGATCACAGATGACAAATAGCTAAGAAAATAGCCGTGGCAGGTGTCGATTTAAAAGTATGCTTTTTTTCCTACCTTATTTGTAAATGAAATTAATCTCCAATCCTTCTTCTATCGTTTCAAGTTTATCCATTATTCGAATGCAAGAAAAATATAGCTGGTTTTCCAAGTAAAAACCGCCAAATAACGTTTACACGTAGTTACGTTATGATATGTAAACAGAGGGTGGGGAGAATGGGGGGGATTCCCCCGCTCTATATGTCTCTGCATCTGCTAAATTATTATTATTTTTTATTCCCGGTGAACAGGAGTTAAAATTCCCACCCCGGGTGACACTACTCCAATAACAGACCATGCAAAATACCCAAAAATATTTAAAATATTGCAAAGTAACGTTGCGACCTTGCAAACAATAATACAATCAGAGAAGAACTTTAACTGTAAGCGACACAAGCATACACAAAACAAATGGAACAATATGATGTTTGTTATTATTAAAATTTTATATAGCCCACGTTTTTATAAAAAAAAATGTTTAATTTAACGCTTAGGCAATAACGTTGACAATAACGTATATCTTCAACATTTATTTTATTTATTTAATTCGTCATTTAGCAGACGCTTTTATCAATAAATGCAGTCAAAACTAACAAAAGAGCAACAATATATAAGTGCAAATGACAAGTCTCGGTTAGCCTAACACAGTACACGTAGCAAGGTGTATATATATAATTTGCTTTGCTTGAGAAAACAAAAATATACAGTTACAGTGTTTTTTTTTCTTTTGATTTAGTCGAGTTGGTTTTGCATCAAACGCAATGTAATTTTCGGCAATCGAAATCTGACAGCAAGAGCACATTTTTCCGCTTGGGCGAGTGCTTCGCGAACAGCTTACCTCGCGCATTAAATCAGCCGCAGACCAGCAAACCAGGGAGTAAGTATGTTTTGTTATTAGTTTAAGTACTGCGCTGCGCAAAACTCCGCATTTGAACAGAGTAGCGCGTTGTGTGTGTGTGTGAGGGGAACAGGGTCACATCACAGGAGAGCGAACTGCCTGTCAGAAATCATAGCACGTCAGCTGTCTTAACCGCCGCTTGTGTACTGCATCATCACAGAGTCTGTCACGCGACTCTGTTGCTCTTTCGGGCTTGAACTGATGGTAAAACTAACGACATTATTAACTGTCTTGATATTTACTTTGAAAGCTGAAGCTGCGATTATGGTAAGTGGCGTTACATTTCCGACGCGTGCTTGTGGTGTTCGGCCAATCACAGTGCACTGGGTCAGCTGGCCAATCAGAGCAGACTGTGCTTGTCCAAGGAAGGGGCTTTGTTGAAAACGACGCGTTTGAGCGAGGCGGGGCATAAAGGACCTACAATAATGTACAGTATTTGAAAAAGAATGTTTTTTTTGAACATTAAAGCATGTCAACATATTCTGTTACACCAAATACACAAAATAATGATCTTTAAAATAGCATCATATGACCCCTTTAAGCTTTAAGTTACATTTCAAATGACAAGGGATCAACTTATAATCATGTTTATATGAATTATCCCGTGAACTTATTCTCTCAAATGGCCTGGGTATGCGGAGCATTCGCAGCTTATATGGACGGAACGCCACTGATATCTACTATATATCTGCTATAAGTAACATTACATGCCATGGTAAACAAACATTTGTATCACTTCCACCAATAAAAGCATTACATGTCATGGCTATGAAACAACATTTTGCGTGTTCATCACTTGATTTTCGCATGACTGTGCTGATGTACAGAAGCATGGATGTGTTTTGATTTTCACTCTTTGCGGAGGCAGCTCTCTCGTATATTTCTTCACAGAAATTAGAAAGGCTTTTACCGTGCGAGTACAGCAAAACAGCAGTGCTTGAGATTCATTAGTTAAAAGGCTTCCTAATAAATTCCCCACTTTTAATGTTTCACACAGCTATTAAAGGCACGTTGAGCGGCCGTGTCCCTGTTGCCCATTATGGCTTTCAATAAATGACAATCGAGCAGCACTTAAAAAAAAAAGAAGAAAAAAAACAGACATGCTTCCAGGCCTGCCGCTCAAAAGACCCTAATAGCACATAAAGATGTATTAGCCGTTTTGCGCCGCTGTTTTATAAAAGGGAAGCACTTTGTTTCTGAGTTGCCGAGGCTTTAGTTAATGAATAGAGGCACTTCTCCACTCCTACTAATTCACACCGCTTATATCAATCTCTGTCGCTCTCTCCAGATGTGAGAAGTGATCCGTTCAAGCTGCAATTATGATGAAACCCATGTGAAATCGTACTTGTTCTGAACTTGATGTTTTCTTTACCTGTGATATATAGTTCTGTAGCGTCTTGAAATACAAAAAAAAACTAAAGAAAGAAAAGGCAAAAAGAATAACGTCCACATAGCCAAATTTAGGACGAAAGGTGCATCATTGATTACACCGTGAAGCGCCAAGCTTTAATTAATGGTTTCCTGAAGGGGAGGAAAACACAAGCTGGAAATGAGCCCCACGGGGGCCAGAAAATAAATCTGTGCTGTCCATTCTTATATTTACCCTCTTACCGAGGAGAGACAGATATTCTGCTGGCTTTTCTTTAACCGAAACACACAAACACAATCCCTCTGTGCCACAGGACGAGTTCAAGCCGATTCCAGATCACGTCCTCTGCGTTAGCCACACATGAAATGAGCCATGATCTGAGATCTTGTGCTGTGATAACAACGGAGATGGGACATTTCTTCTGCTTTCATTTTTCAACTGCTGCTTGGGTTTCTTCAAGTGGGCGACAGCGGGCAAGTCAAGCGTATTTTTATCTCCATTAGGGCAGTAGTTTGACCCCTCCTGCTTTTAAACGCTCCCTCAGAGCAGTTATTATGTTTGACACCAGTGGCAGCCACTAAAAGCCGCAGCTTCAAGCGACGTCTGCTCTTCCACTGGAATGTACGTCGTTCACACACACACCTGCAGGCCGTTTAGTGGACGAGGACGAACGTAAATATCTGAATATGTAAAAGATGCTTCTGTCTATGAAGATTAAAATGCTGAGAACTTCAATAGATTCATGCAGATCAACAGTACTTTGAATTATATTCCAATCAATGTGTTTGGAAGAGGAAAGCCTTGCCGAAAAGACATGATTTAAAGGAAAAATACAATGAAACATATCTGTGATTTAGTTTTTTATTGAAAAGCTTTTTTTTCCCTCTTACTATAATGGATTGTTCAGTTGTTTTTCCTAGCATATTTGTGACAAAACAGACAAGGTCATTGTGTCGTTGCAGATGAGTCATTCTCCATCTCTCTGTGAAACTGCACCTGTCACAAAAGCAGGTGGTGGAACATTGTGATTCTGTGCATCGTATTTTTTGTTTTGGTAACTTATTTCAAATTCCAGGCCACAATGAAAACCTGGATTTTTTTTTTTCATGAAAATCTAGAAATAAACAATTTTAGGATGTGGATAATTTACTGATCCTCGTGACTTGCCAAACAGGTATGACTTACTTTAACATGACTTATTTAATAAGACTTCTTATTATGTGTGCCACAGAATGAAGAGAGACATACAGGTTTGGAACGGCATTAAAGTGAGCAAATTATGAAAATGCTTCTTTTTCCTACCCAAATGCTGGGTTGAGCCCTTTTGTCATTTCTGGGGGGTTTTATTAATTTTGTTTTATTTTTTATTTTTTTACTGTTGGCTAGTTATTGTGCAACCCAGCCAAGTCTCAATGACTGTTGAATCTGACATAACAACCTAGTGGTAACATTATGGACCGCAGGCTTAATGTATCCTCTTCAGGAGTGAGCAGTTCTGAGCACAACCTGATTGGTGTATTTCTTTGGTGAAATAAAGACTTGTATACGTTTTACTTTATCTATGAAGTTGTTACTGTTCTTTAACTCATTTTATTTACACATTTAGGGACACCTAAAAGAGTTTCACACTGTTGTTTCGCGTGATAAAAATGCTAGATTCCTTGCATAAAATGATTTTATTCATAAATATACTGGATCTAAGTATTGGGGATGTCAAATGTGTTTATGGGCAGGCTATGAGTCAGTAATGATATCTTTAAACTGTCAGCAGAAAGTGGAGCAGGTGGAACAGAAGGGATAACAATTGATCACACTTGAATTGCTTTTGAATGTTTAATTTTACTCCTAAAATATTTGTTAAATAAGTTTAAATGTATTGTATACATAAAAAAATAAGCTAGTGATCTTGTAAAATAAAATCAACCCAACATGATGGGTTAAACTTGCTGGGTGTGTTATGTCCTATATTTAAAACCCGGCAGGGCTAAACCAACCCAAATTGGAAAATATTAATATTAATATCACCCCAAATAAGATATTACCACCCATCAGCAACTTGAATGAATGACAGTGGCTCCGTTGGCAGCTTTTCGACATTGCCAGTGTTAACTACAGCAGTATTTGGAGGTTAGCTAAACATAACAGGGGTTATTTACATACTGTATAAACATATTAAAGGCACAGTAGCAAAAACAGTCAATTTGATTGAAAGAGTAAGACAGAAGGTGGAGAAGGCAAAATTCTGCCTGATTCAGTAAGCCTTAACCAACATTATAAGTGGAAAAATGTATATTAAAGACCGAATGATGAATTAAAACCTATTAACAGCTGAGCCTCACAGAACAATAAAGAAGACACAAAACAACCCAGCAGGCATGACCAATCAATCTGTTTAAACCCAAGACTTCACCAATCATTGAGTCCCCCTTGCCGATCTTGTGAATTTATACACACCTTGTAGCTCAGGCATGACCACACGGCTGTCATTATGATTGACACACTGATGACTGTAATTAAAGGAGACCCACGGTAGTTTTTAGTAAGCCACGGCCAACACGTCCTCTAGTTCGGCGAGGAGGTTGTTGTGCACTTTCCTGTCAAAATCAAGCCAACCTTATTTGCGAAAGAGGGTCTTTGTAAGCCTCTGTGCTCTGGACTCCTGTTAGTGGAGAGAGGTTTTTACAAGCCTATCAGGTTTGGATGGACATCATGTCTTTAGTGAGGATGTCAAAAGTACTGTTACTTTGGTGTCAAGTCACTGAAAAACATATGATACCCAAGTGCTGCAGGCATGGTCGTGTCAAAAAATACCTGTAATGTAAAATACCGCTAATGTCCAGAAGGAGCAGAAAGACATGTTTTCCAATTGTTTTTTGTTAAGTTGGCTAGTGAGTCACGGACGAATGTCATTGTTCAGCTTTTCAATGGTCCTAACTGGAGACTATTGTAGGTGTATTGCAGGTTAAAGGAGGAAAGTGTTCACGCTGCTCTTTTCCATAAAAATGAAAACTGACTGTAATGCATTCTAATGAGACCCAAAAAGTAGTATAAAATTGTCCTAAAATGCCCATTTAACTTCCATGCTATTTTCCAGGCCCTCTGAAGTCATATAATAGCGCTGTGTGAGGAACAGACGGAAATGCATGTCAATATTCCTTGAATTGTGGTATAAATGGGACATTATACTGAGATAGGTATAGTTGTGTACCGTCACCTAGGGTGAGCAATATAAGCCCCGTTCAGACTACACGATTTTAACCTGATTTTGCTACGATCTACTTGATGTAGGGTGTCCTGGGGATTCATATACGACAATGGGCATCGGGACGCATGATTCAATCGTTACATCTCGGGTAGTGTGTCATAGTGCACGGCATCTCTGCGAAGCTTCACAACGTCAACACAGAAAGACTAGCATGTTTAATTTTTTTTCCCGTCGTACACGACAAGTTGCATCACAGCTATGACACTGGCCAATAGGAGCACAGAAGTGCCTTTGTACAAGCTTTCAAACATGCCGAAACGAAAGGGAGACAATGGTATTGGTCCTGCTACGTGTAAATTTACAATGGAGGAAAATGTTCGTGGAGCTACGGCAACAGTGCTCCTGCATTTATGATGAGGGACTACAGCGAACACAGTGAATAAAAAGTTCAAATAAAAACTATTTTACCTCAGTTCTCTTTGACAGTCCATGCCATCCTCTTCATGCCCATCGTGTCCATTTTTTGGGCTTTTCTAATCACAAGACATGGCAAAACACGCTGTTTGCTAGGCATTGATTGTTTACGCTCATAGCACCTTCTGTCTTGTCTCGCGCTATTGGTGACAGCACGCACGTTGTTAATGATGGCATGCGATGAATGGGCGGGTATAGCATCGTATATATAGTCTGACAAGTTTCTTGTTCACGACACAACAAGATTTTATGAGTCAAAATCGCATAATCTGACACAGTGACTGTCGTAACCGACAAAACAATCGTGTAGTCTGAACGGGGCTTAAATCTTTCCCTGCCGAACACGGAATTTTCCATTATTCATGACACAACGCTTCCCTGCCAAACAGAATTTTCCAGGTTTTCACCATTATACAACCTCAATGAGTCTAGAATGTGCCAATCAAAAACACAGACGAGGAAGATGAAAAAACAAGCGATCTCATACTGTATGTAAGCATATGCATATGAAAAAGAATGCGATCATCAACACTAAACCACATATAAATGAAATTTGCCTAATGTTACAGAGTGAAATGTCGATCCAGGAAGTGGTAAAGGACTGTGCAAGCTTTGGGTGTGCTGAAGGAAGCCATCTACTGCATCTTTGCTTTGATAATAGTAATGAATATGATCCAGATGTAGTAGGCCTATTTGATAAAAAAAGCTATTTTCTCAGCTTTTTGCTCAAAATGTTTTTTTACGAAACCAACCTACATTCAAGTGTTGATAAAAAAAAAATAAAAGAATGCTTGAAGCTAGCATTTTCAGATATCCATACAACAAAATATTCTGGGGGCCATGAAATTTTAGTGAAAATCATCAAGAATGCCTCTTATCCTTGCCATATCTGGATTTATTTGATCAAAAATACAGTAAAATCTGTAATGTTGTGAAATATTATTACAATTTTAAATCAAGGGGATAGTTTGTTGACAATCCTGTCATATTTCTGTCTCTTCACTCACAAGTTGCTCCAAACCTGTACAAGTTTCTTACTTCTGTAGAACCCAAAAGTAGTTCTGACGAGTATTGGTGACCAAACTGTTGACGGTAGCCACTGATGTCCTTTTATTATATTGAGTAAAGCATTGCAGACAAATTGTGTCAGTTGATTATATGAAAAAGTAGCATTACCACAGAAGTAAAGGAATAACTTTGACTTCCATAGAATTTGTTTTCCATACTATGGAAGCCAATAGTAACCGTCAGCTTTTTGGTCACCAGCATTCTTCAAAGTATGAAGAAACTCATACAGGTTTGGAACAATTTAAGGGTTCTAAATGATTACAAAATTTTCAATTAACTTTAAATTAAGGTTTTCTATATGAATTTCTTTTAAAAGAAAGTTTCAGGTTAGTGGTGCTGATGTACATTAATGGCGTGAGGGATATTTTCTTGGCACACTTTGGGCCCCTTAGTAACAACTGAGCATCGTTTAAACACTAAAGCCTATTGGAGTATTATTGGTGACCATGTTCATCCCTTTATAAGCACAGTGTGGCCATCTTGTGTTATTTGTGCCAGTTTATCATTTTAACTGGTATATCGTCCATCAGTGCACAGAGTTGCTATGTAGCCAGCTGGGCTAAGACAAGTTAAGACCGCTCTCCACTTCACAGAACAAAACACAAACATAACACACAGCTGCAAAACCATCACATGCTGCATCTGACATCATGTGGAGGAGATTTTAGGCATAATGCCACCAGTCAATATAAACAGGACAAATGGTGTGATTAGTTGAGAAAAGCTCATGGAGTGTGAACATCAGCATTGATAAATGTCAACAGCTGTAAATAAGCCACCACTGACCTCGTCCAGCTCTGAGATGTACACAGGTTTCTCCTCAAAGCCAATGGGCATGGGCTCATTGGGGGGGATCTCAACCTCCTCATACATCTTATTATTCCCTCTTCTGATCCCCTCGGGCAGCAGCATCTGCCGGCACAGCGGAGAGGACATAATTACACAAAAACACATACAATTAAACCTTCATCATACATTAGCTCACGGCAACCGTCTCCAACCAAACAGTGAAGACCAATGTTGAGGGCTGCGGACACCAGTGGGCTTAATTACAGCAGAAATCAACTGAAAGTTTTCCAATATGTGCTTTAGCTGTAAAAATAGCAGTCATAACACATCTTTATATACCGTATTGGCCCGAATATAAGACGACCCTGATTATAAGACGACCCCCCTTTTTCCAGATGTACCTTTTTAAAAACCAAATCTTGTTTTTTCTCAGTAAAACACATTTTGTCTTCAATTATTTTCATATTGCATATTTTTCCTATTTTAATTTTTGTTTTGAAAGTATGGTAAAAAACTGGTAAAATGTACCAACAATGACATTTAAAAAATATACACTTTTTGATATACCATTAAATAAATAAAAAAACAGGTTGCCCATCTGAATTAGGACATTTAGGCTATCCATCTAATAGTAGCCTACCAAAATCTTATTAACAGTAGAAGTTAAATCTTACTGTAGTCTTCAAATCTGGGTACTGTCTTACGTTTTAAAATCACAAAGGGAGTTTGGTCCCATCAGGCTATCATGACAGTCACGACTCATGAAGCTGTAAGGTTTTCTTTTGATTTTACTTGCGATCTTTACAACACGCATTACATTACGTATTTCATGGCACACTCGTTTTATGTGTATTTGGAGCCACTATTGTTGTGGGTGTATTATTGACATGTCAAAGTCTAGACCCTGAATATAAGACGACCGCGTTTTTTCAGATGTATTTCCAAGAAAAAAACATCGTCTTATATTCGGGTCAATACGGTATTTGCTTCGAGTAGTAGAATGCAGTGGGTTGAGCTGTGGTTGCTATACGTTCTGTAATGAAAATAGTTTATAGAATAGGAGAATAAATATCTAATTTTAGCATGCTGCATTTCCTACCACTCCTATAATTACAGAACTAATGAATGTGTCATATTCAGCTGTTGATCACAGTAGACAACACCACACGTCATCATATCTGGCAATGCTGCTCATCTTACTCACATATTGTTGTTCTAAACAAATTGCCAGAGCTGTTGTGAGTGTTTAAATAATGCTATTATTATTTTTATTTTTATACAATTTAAATACTTATTATACAATTTATTCTACAATTTAAATATACAATTATAGCATTTCAAATAACTGTTTTCTCCTTTAATATATTTTAAAATGCAATTTACTGTGATGCAAAGCTGAATTTTCAGCATCATTACTCCAGTCTTCAGTGTCACACGATCCTTCACAAATCATTTGAATATGCTGATTTACAGCTAAAGAAAATGTCTTATAATTACTAATGTTGAAAACAGTTGGGCTACTCATATATTTTTGTGATAAAAAAGCTCTTGATCATCCTGGCCCTAAACCACCTGTTCCACCCCACCCGCAGGAAAAAGATGAGGCCCAAATTAATTCATTTCAGTCGCTGGAAGATGGCCTGCAGCAGGAATTTTAATTAAGACATCATAAAAACTGGATTAAAAACAAAGGCTCAAGGTAATCTAGTGTGTGATACTGTGATATAATTGAGCAGATTGGCATGATGTTGAATAAACAGCACTAGGGAGATATTTTGTATTTAGGAGTGGAGATTTATTATTCCTCTGTGTCCTTACACATATAAGAGTGGGGCACGCCTTTACCTTAGCTCCTCCCACGAATGCTGAGGTCTTGATGGCTTCGGCTTAAGAATCATAAACGTGAGGGTAACGGATGTGTTCGTAATCTCTGTGCCGGCCTAACACTGGAGGACTGCGTGCAGTCAGCAAGGCCTGCTCGCTACACAAAAATACAGAGTTCCACATCAACAGACTTCACAGACAATAGTGATCACCATCAGATTAAGGTTGTGACGGTGAGGAAATTTTCCCACCGGTTAATCGACGTGTGACAACACCGATAATACCGGTATCACCGTGGGGGCGGGGGCATTCCATCTTTTCCTCGCTTTCCTTCACTTTTAAATAGCTTAAAAGCACCGTGCGCATTTTACTTTCACTTTCAAATTAGCGGCAATTCGGCATCAATTGCTTGAATGCAACAACAAAATACAATGTCAAACTCAATTTAGCCTATATATAAAACATATAACTTTTATTAACAAAACTAATAAAAATACACCATGCTATAGGGCAGGCTATGCCTAATATATATGGAGCCAGATCAGCCTCAAAAATAACACATTTGCAAAACAAAATTCATAAATGCACAGCACAATTTACATTTACAAAATCCGATTCGTAAATTCAAAACACAATTCATAAATACACAAGTAAAAGCATAAATATTTCCCCAAATGCTCACACAAATGCATCTTACCTAAATAAATTTAAAATATTTACACAAATATGTATATATACATTTCTTGAATTAATTTCCATCACACATTTATGAATAATGGTACATGTATTTATGGATCGTTGAATCTGCATTTGCAAATCATCACACATGCGTGGACTGCTTTGAATTTGTGTGTGGTATTTTTGAGACCTTCCTGGCAGGTTAAGATTCATAAATATATATTTTTTGGAGGATGTTAATCTACCAATCAAAACGCTCTTTACTGAACAGACTCAAGAAGCTCAACGCTGCGCAAACTAAATGCATAAAGCACACCTCATAGGCGTGTGGATAGACTTTAGTCAAAGTCTGGTCCTGGGCTGCGTTTCCCGAAACCTTCTTAACGCTACGTCGTTCGTAATTTATACCTTAAGTTGTACCTTTACGTTAATACGTGTTTCCCGAAACGTTCTTAGTTAAGTATATCTTCTGTAAGTCATTCGTTCGTAAAGTTAGTCTGGACCACTCTTAGCTATACCTTATCGCTGTTCACAGCTCACTCCGCTAGTGGCCACCACTGTGCAAAAACCTTCTTCACATTTCAGTCGATACGATTGTAATTCTGTGGCAAGAAAAAGTGCAGAACCAAATAAATATTACAATTCTAAAGTTGTAATACACCCAGTGTTCAATTAGTGTTAAATAAATTGAAGTGTTTTTATGCAAAGAATAAAACTGTCATTATACTTATGGTTGTTAGTTTTTCCATTATAATATACAAAGGCACATCGTTTGGCAAACAATTAGGCAGCACATAATTAGGACTCTATCTAAAGGGAATGAATGTGATGGGGAGTTTGGTCAAACTATGGCAGCGAGACAGCGAATAGTTGTCCTAA
>NW_015506515.1:32581-34273 GCF_001515645.1 Sinocyclocheilus grahami
ATTTAAAATGTTTACACAAATATGTATATATCAAGTTCTTGAATTAATTTCCATCACACATTTATGAATAATGGTACATGTATTTATGGATCGTTGAATCTGCATTTGCAAATCATCACACATGCGTGGACTGCTTTGAATTTGTGTGTGGTATTTTTGAGACCTTCCTGGCAGGTTAAGATTCATAAATATATATTTTTTGGAGGATGTTAATCTACCAATCAAAACGCTCTTTACTGAACAGACTCAAGAAGCTCAAGCTGCGCTTGAACTGTGCATTGTTCCATGATCGGGTCCTTGATATAAAGACATTTTAATGGGCAGTGTTGGGCAAGTTACTCTGAAAATGTAATTAAATTACTGATTACCGATTACTCCTTTTAAAAGTAATTATGTTACTGTTCTGATTACTTTATTTCAAAAGTAACTAGTAATTAGTTACATTACTAGTTACTGTTACTTTATTCTCCATTACATTTTTGAAATCCCAGCATACATGCTCCCGATAAGTATTCGTTATTAAAGCATCAATATTCACAGAACACTGTTATTTTTAGCTAAAGCAAGCGGCTGCTGCGAGCATGGTTTGGTATTGTAATGGCAGTGAGCGCTAGCAGCCAGGTGCATTATGGGTATTTGTTTAGAGTTGATTTATGTGTTAATTAAGCAAGATGGTTGAGTTTTTGCGTTAGCAATGTTATTTGTGTTTATGTTCAAGTTAGTTCGGGTGGGTTTGGTTCATTTACTGCCTTGTTATAAAAAGTGTGGCTGTCACCGTCATGGAGAGAGATGTGTAGGGGAGGCACTTGGCGATATGGCCTTCCTTGTGTATGTTCTTATTCTGTATTTAGAATTAAAGAAGAAAGATGACGGCATTGCGCCCTGCTGGAATGTTCTGTGTGTGTGCTCCAGCTCACAGAGACACTCAGGGTTTTGCGGTGTATAGGACACGAATGTTCACACTCTACAGTAACCAAAATTTTAAGTCTGTAAGTGTAGATCAATATAGTATACTCTATAATTACTATTTTGAAAATTATAACGCATTAAATTACTCCGTTACTAAAAATTGAAATCAAATGTCAGTAACGCGTTACTGCTAAACACTGTTCCCTTTCAGTCGGTCACTCTCGACGTCACGTCGGATGACCATGAAACCTGCATGCATTTTCGGTCAACGATTCATGCCTAGAGTTCGGGCCGGATGATTCCCAGGTAACCCTGAGGCCCCGGCCCGGCTACGTACCCAAGGTTCCCGCTACTCCCTTCAGGGATCAGGTGGTGAACCTCCAAGCGCTGCCCTCGGAGGAGGCAGACCCAGCCCTAGTTTTGCTCTGTCCCGTCCGAGCCTTAAGGTGCTACGTAGACCGGACGCAAAGCTTAAGGACCTCAGACCAGCTCTTTGTCTGTCACGGAGGCCGGCAGAAGGGGAATGGCGTCTCAAAGCAGGGGATGGCCCACTGGCCATCACCCTGGCTTATCAGGCACAGGGTGTGCCCTGCCCGCTCAGGGTGCGAGCTCACTCAATTAGAGGTGTTGCATCCTCCTGGGCGCTGGCTCGTGGCGCCTCGCTGACAGATATCTGTAGGGCCGCGGGCTGGGCGACCACTAACACATTCGCTAGATTCCATAGCCTTCGTGTGGAGCCGGTATCCTCCTGTGTTCTCACCTCAAACAGGTAGAAGCACTGAG
>NW_015506515.1:34287-50230 GCF_001515645.1 Sinocyclocheilus grahami
TATGTAATGTGTTCTGTTGTTGTTGTTAGTAGTAGTATCAGGTTCGTAGTAACTTTTGATCAGGCATTAAAAACAGCTGTCACCACCTAAGGGAGATTTCGAACACCCACAGCGGAGAGATTTAGCATGGAGGATGAAAACCACACTCAACGAGTGAGTAAAGTCGTTTTTTATCAGATGGCATTTTCTTATGATTCTTATTTATTTAACCGGGTAGAAAATAAATAAATCATAATGTGATTTTGTAGAAATTGTAATCAGGTGCTAAAAAAAAAAGTACCCATTAAAATGTCTTTATATCAAGGACCCGATCATGGAACAATGCACAGTTCAAGCGCAGCTTGAGCTTCTTGAGTCTGTTCAGTAAAGAGCGTTTTGATTGGTGGATTAAAAGCTCACCGCGATTGGCTGAACGGAACATCCTCCAAAAAAAGATATTTATGAATCTTAACCTGCCAGGAAGGTCTCAAAAATACCACACACAAATTCAAAGCAGTCCACGCATGTGTGATGATTTGCAAATGCAGATTCAACGATCCATAAATACATGTACCATTATTCATAAATATGTGATGGAAATTAATTCAAGAAATTTATATATACATATTTGTGTAAACATTTTACATTTATTTAGGTAAGATGCATTTGTGTGAGCATTTGGGGAAATATTTATGCTTTTACTTGTGTATTTATGAATTGTGTTTTGAATTTACGAATCGGATTTTGTAAATGTAAATTGTGCTGTGCATTGATGAATTTTGTTTTGCAAATGTGTTATTTTTGAAGCCGATCTGGCTCCATAAATATAAAATAACAAATAACTTACATAAAGTTTAAAAAGGTATACAAAACTGGAAATGAGTAAACATGTATAATTATATACCCAAATAAATAAGAAACGCAGAAAGTTTATTAGCAAAACGAATAAGAAAGCTTGGAGGCACGGCATACACCTTGATGTCAAATAACATAAATAAATTACACAAATCTAATTAAATAGATTAATTAAATCTAATTAAATAAAGTAAAAATCAGCAAACACTGTGGAACCAATTAAATAAGAAACGAATGTTTAAAAAAACTTCCAAAATCACCTTAGATAAACGGCAAAAGTCGACAGGCTTTTCAAAATCCAAAATACTGCCAAACAGGTGCTTTTGCATTTCGTTTCGAAACTAAATCATCCGCCATCATCTTGTCTGTCTCACCTCACTCTTCTCGTCTGTCTCCTCGCCTCACTCTCCTCACTGGGTAAATTAAATCTGATCTGTGATGCGACGGTCGTTCGGCACGCTGCATTGAGCATCCGCGTTCAGTTTTTAATTGTAGTGTCTGTTCTTTTACTGAACTAAATGATTTTTATTACTATAAAAAAATCAAAACAATGGTGGGGGTTGGTGCCACGGTGGGCAAGTGACATAACCGGTGTTGTGGCTTAACAACGGTATCACCATCAGCACCATTTATCGCGGCAAGCAAAATGCAGAGCACCGTTTTGTCTCAGCTAACACTGAGGAAATTACGACAGCAAATGTTTCAGATAAAACAACTAATAATAAATTCTAAACCATTAAAAATATTCATCTGTTTTTGAAATATCTGTCACAAATCATTCTAAAACATCTGTAGACATGTTAACTCTAAAGTGCCTATGGGACACTGTGCACATACATGAGACAAAATGGTGCAAGTCTTCTCAAAACTGTAAGCTTCAATATGACTGGTTTGCTTTTAAGGCTGGCCAGGTTTATATCGGTCTGCTGATTGCAGTATCATGGATTTTAGATTAACCCATTCAATGTCATGTAAAATGGGGTTCTTCCTCCTGAGTAGGTGGTTCCTAGCTAGAATAAATGGGCAGATACAGTATATTTTATTACAATAACAGTTATAAAACTGTATATTTTACTATACAAATATAAAAATAATTTAAGCATTAAATGTAAAATTAAGTCAATCAGACAACTGGAGTAAAGTATGGAGTTACTTTATGCTTATTTAGCATTTATTGATAGATAACAATTAACAAATTCATAATAATAATATAATAATTAATTTAACATTGTATTTAGATGTTGGTCTCAGAGCTACAGAAACGGCAAACCTCTAAATAAATAAATACATACATGTATACATACATAAGTAGCTCCACCTTTATTTCTCCAAACATTTACCATCAACATTTTTATTTTATTTTATTTAAGCACCTCCTTTCACTGATACTTTACAATGAAAAGTGCTAGTCTTTCATTTCAAGTTCATGTCCACTAAATCTGAAAAAGCGAAAAGACTTTTGATCAATAAAGAAATGCAGCTTGGCTCAAAACCAAATATGGAGGAAAGCCTCATTTTTGCAACTTAAAAGGTTTAAAATGTAAAAAATTATTAATAAGAGAAGTTGAATCATTTGCATTTATTATTTTTTCTTATTATTTTGCCCATATTAGAATAGCTATGCATGATTAATATCTAGAGTGACCACCAAAAAGTTGCACTTGAACACAGCACAAAGACTACAGCCAATGGCCAACTAGCAAGTATCTTCTGTGCCAACGTGAGAGGAAATGCTCTCCATAGCAGTAGGTGGCAGTAGTCAGTATTTGTCAAACCTTCTGTGTTTGCCCTCTTCACTTTGCTGTTTGCTTGCTTTCATCACTTCAATTTCAAAGTCAAATAAAAAAAAAAAAAAATGAAAAAAAATAAATAAATAAAAATAAAACATCCCACCAGAACATGATCTGCCTGCATGCTGCTCTGCTATCTGATCTGTTGTTGAAAACGCAACAGATGCTTTCAGGTCATGAACCACGTAACAGTGATCGGTCGTTCACAGAGACCCAAAAGCTTATCATGAGCCCTTGAGCTCTCAGGATTATATTTCAGAGTTTAAAATGACACAAATGATTGCCTGGCTCAAGTGCTCTGCTGTAAGTCAGTCTTTTAAGACAATCGTTAGTGTCCTTACACTGTTTGAGAGCGACACCTTTGTCTCCAAACACATGAAAGACAATACTTCAGCAGGCACACAGAAACGTCTCGAATGATGCATCATTCTGCAAAGCAGGTGCCCTCTGTGCTCCTCATTTACATACAGTACTGTGCAGAGGGTTTAGGCGTATTGCATTCCTCACAACAATAGTTAAAATGGCTATTTCTATTGTCTTTTGCTTTGGTTGCAACATTCTTTTTGCAAATATTGTAATTATCCAGCAAGACTTTTGGATGAACAACAAAAAGTATAGTCAAGAAGGATATAATCTCACCATCGAGTCAGTCTGAGATTAGCTAAAAAAAGAAGAAAAGAAAATGAAATAGACTGTCATGAAAAAGATCTACAATTTGATTTATTCAATGCTTATTCGATACTTGAAAAATAAAATAAATAAAAACTTCCTTAAAAACTGTGCATAAGTGCACATTGGAAAAAGTGTGTGCTTAAAAGTTTGAAAAAAAGTTAATTAATAAATAATACTATTTTTTGAAAACATCCTCACTTTACAGTGTTTTTCAGTGCTCAAAAATGATTTTGTTCTTAGTGTCCTAGAGAAGAAAATGTTTACAGTACTGTATATGTAAAAAAAAAAATGTGTTTTTTGCCTTTTTGGCAATTGCGGTTTCTATAATTTATTCTTGTTGTTTTAGTAAATATAGTCACAAAGCTAGTACTGTCTTTATACGCTGTGGTGTTTTTTTTTTAGTTACAATTATTGTCTTACATATATATAATTATGTAATTCATGTTATTTTTACTAAAACTAAGTATAAATCCTATAATGCTACTGTTTTTAAGCAGTGCATGCATTCCAAAATAATATCTCAAGGCAGCAACAATTGAAACAATATATTTTTATATATATAACCTATTTTTATCCGTTCTTTTCTGTAGTCTACTTCAGATTTTCAGAATATCAATCATCAAAGCTCAGTAAGATTATTTTCATCAAGCTGATTGCTCACTAAAAAACCACACAGCTTAAACCCAGATGAAAAATGATTTTGTTGCGTAAACTTAATTGAGGTAAAGTCTTAAATGAGGTAAAAATGACTTTAAAGAACTTGGAGAAGATCGGATGTGTGTCAGATCAGGATTTAAAGAGACAGCTGCTTTTAAAGGGGTCATATGATGCTATTTCAAGTTTTCCTTTCTCTTTGGAGTGTTACAAGCTGTTCGTGAATAGATAAGATCCCTAAAGTTGCAAAGACTAAAGTCTCAAACCCAAAGAGATATTCTTTATAAAAGTTAAGACTCGTCCACAGCTTCCTAAAACGCTTCGTTTAAACACGCCCCCACATGTCTACGTCACTGTGTGGGAAGATTTGCATAACACCGCCCAAATGTTCACGCAAAGAAAGAAGTCATAACTTTATTGTTGCTGCCACCGCCATGTTGTGAAGACGCTGTGGGTTTCATTGCGATACTTTGTTTGGTCTTCCAAAAGAGGACAAGACTAGAAATCAGTGGTTAAGTTGTATTTATAACACCGTTCCAGAACAGTTCAACCCAAATATTCAGATGTGTCCAGCACATTTTATGGAGGACTGTTTCCTGATCCTGGTAGAGTAGACTACAATGCCGGCTGTTTTGACTCACAGACTGTAACTACGTTTTTATATTTAAAGAATTTGCCACTGACGATTCAATCACGAGTTTTGAGCAGTGTAGAGTAGCGCTTGCTGTTTGTCATTTCTCCAATCACAAATGCAGACATGGTTTTATGTTTACGCGGCACGATACAACACGTAAAAAGACAGTATAAGTCATTATAATCCGTAATTATGTCCCCACTGGATGCAACAAATGCCTTGTTTGTAATGGGTTTTAGTTAGTGCTGGGCAACGATTAAACTTTTTAATCGCGATTAATCGCATGATTTTCTGCGATTAATCACATTGTTATGCACACAATTCAATAATTAATTCAAAAGTAGTGTATTGTGCACTTTTTTCATTTAAAACTACTGCTATATGAACAAAAGTGCAATGATATTTGGTTTGCAAACACTTTAAACAAATTAGGTGCTTTTTTTACAACAGTATTCCTTTTACATAGTAGCAGTTAAATTATTTATTGTAAATCTCAACTTATAAAATTAATGTACTCAAATTAAATATAAAACCAAAGCTATTTGCCACTGTCAGGGCATTAACGTTTTTATAGAAAATATTTTATAGTTTGTTATGTAGTTTGCTAAAAACAGAGTCCAGAGCCTCGATCATAACATTATAACAGGCACATTCTGAGTAGAGTCCTGCACTATCGCGGGACCCAACGCAGCAGAGTGCGGCGCGGGACAACACTTGATGGGTGGGTGTGGGCGGGTAGAGACTCGTGTGTGCGGGATGCGGGAGAATAATTAGGGTGGACTCACACTAGGCGATCTTAACCGTGCTCAAGCGCGTCTGACCTCCAAAGCCAGATTCGTTTGACTAGTGTGATCGCTCCGTGCCGCGGCTCGTTTAGCCGTCCCTGGCTCGGTTGGAAGAGGTGGGCCAGAACGCAGTTCAGTTAGGTACGCATGTAGTGTCAGAGCGTAGAACTTCTGATATGTACAGCACGATTGCATGAACATTTCTGAGCAGCAAAAGTGATAGATATGTAAAGCAACATATTGTGAGAGGGCCATGTGTTACCGTGTCCCAAACGACTCAAAATAATAAACCACAAAGTTAACAAAACGATGCACTCCACTGTGTTGAGCGAGAGCGCTTCTCTGCTGTCTTCACGTGCTATCGGAAACTTCCTATTTCCCGCTTTATGAAGTCGTGAGCGCTTCATGTGGGAGCTGCGCTGCTGCAGTCTTGGCCCTTCCCAAATGCTCTCATTGGTATCTTGAGACGCATGATGACACCCATCCCAAGCCAGTACTGATCAACATCCCACCCCTCCTGTGACCCATGGTTTGTCTGTATGTGTATTCAGAGCCAGTGAGCAACGGACTTTAACAATAATAAAAAACTGCGTTAACGTGCGATTAAATAATTGTCGGCGTTAATCAATTAATGGGCTAACGTGCCAATAACGCGTTAACTTGCCCAGCCCTAGTTTTAATGTTTTTGTCTCGTCGCTCCGGGACACAGCATCATAGTATGGTAAGGGGCTTAACATTTCCATCACACGCTTGAGGTATTCGGCCAATCACAACGCACTGGATCGCTGGCCAATCAGAGCACATTTCTCTTTTCAGACCGATGAGCTTTGTAAAAATCGACGTGTTTCAGAAAGGCGGGGCATAGAGGAGCAACAATAATGTACAGTATGTGGAAAATGATGTGTTTTTTGAACCTTAAACCACATAAACACATTTCATTACACCAAATACACAAAATAATGTTCTTTTTAGCAACATCATATGACCCCTTTAAAATGAAACCTGCTGCAGTCTGTCATTGACGTAAATCAAAGAACAAAAGGAAGAGAAATCACTCACTGCTCTGCTCGCTGATTAACTTTTGTAGCTTGAATAACTGTTAATCTATATTCAATTTATAATTTATGCATTTACAATTTGCTATTAATGTGAAGACTATTTTAAGTTCACTTAAAGCAAAAGTATAAAAATGGATGTAATTAATGGCGGTTAGTTAATTTTTTAATCGATTGACAGCACTAATATAAAGATACATGGTTTTAACATTTTACTTTTATTTTTTTTTACTTTATCCTTTTAAAGACAACTCATTTGTGTCACCAAGTGAATGCAATTTCAAAATGTCAAATCTGTTAACATGATTTTGTTTCCAAATAAAATGATAATTACACACTGGATATTTGTGGAAACATCAACAATAAATTCTCTTTCTAGAAAGCACTTTGTAATATCAAAAATCTTGAGCACACAGAACTTTTATCTTTCCGAAGGCATAACAGGCCCACATACATCCATATTTATTAATGTAGCCTGACAACAACATTTGTTAATACTCAAAGATCTTATTAGTCCAATAAAATGCATCAAATCCAACAAAAGAGACATCTGTGTGGCACATTTAGCTGTCTCAGGTACGACCGATGAGGGTTTCTCACGAATCCCATTTAAAGCTGTGATTTTCAGAGTTATTTTTGTTTGGTTGTTGTCTTGCAGCGGGATGATTGAGAGCGCAAGGAGACGTGTGAGGTATTAACACCTCATCTCTAATCTCTCCTCATGCTCTGCCTCATTTGGACGGCAGCATTTTTAATTAAACAGATCATTGCTCTTTTTCATCCTGTGAAATTAAACATTAAGAGAAAATCCCTTCTGCAAAAGCTCCAGATAGCAGTTTTATCAAGCTTTCTCTCTCTTTCTCTTTTCAATAGGCCACACTCTGATATGTAGAGAGGTGCTTGTTCACGTAATGAAAGAGAAAGACAGACAGACAGACAGACAGAGAGAGACAGGTGCTCACCTCTGCAGTCTCAGCTCATTGGGGTCAAAATGAAAAGCGTTTTCATAGGTATCCCCTTCATCTCCTCGTTTCTCACGTTTCCTCTCCTTCTTCTCTTATTTTCTGTAAATCTTCATCATCTGCTTCTCCTGTTCGGACTGGATGATCACCTGGCAGCCGTATGTGGGCTTGGTGGATTCATCTCTCATCCCTTTAATCTTTCCTACAGTTGCAACAAAAAATAAAAATAACAACAGGACAATAATGTTGTAATAACAATAGCAAATAATAGTTATATGAGATCAAATATACAGTGATACAGTATACAAAATAAATATACAGCATGCTGCAGCATTGTTGTTTCTAAATATTCAGTTTTTTTTTTCAAAATTATTCCTATTGTCACTAACACTAATAAAATTTCTTATTGATTAATGGTGGATCTCAACTGCAAAAACAATAGAAAAAATGTGCAAATCTAGAAATTTGTTGAAAAACCACTGAAAATTCCGTAAATTAGGACTACAATAATCAGAAAGATAGAATGGATGGATGATCGATGGATGGATGGATGGATGAATTTATTTTATAAAAAATCAAATCAAATCAAAAATAAAATCTGCAGAGTAAAGGTCAGAAATCATGAGATTCAATCACAATTATTTTATTCTGTTGAACTTAACAGAAAGTAAATATTTTGGGGATGATATTTTAAACATTTATTTCTCACTACATAAATGGGTCTTTAATAATGAAATTATAGAGCTACTTTTATATTTTAAGAAGCAGGTCCTTTGTAACGGGATCATGCTATTTGGGGGTCTGTGACATCAAAAAGCTTGAAAAGCTAAATATAAACTGAAAATTGTGCCATAAAAACTCACTCAGCCGTGACTGCACAAATAATACCGTCATCCAGTCTGACAGTAAATGACTAGATGAAATGAAATTGCAGGTCAACCCTTGAAATCATTAACTTGTGGGACTTGGTGGAAGTTGGTCTCTCGTTGCTGATGAGAGCAGCTCGGCATCTAAAGGTATTTTGGTCCATTCATCTACACAAAACTATTTCAGCTCATGTCTTGTAAGACTAAGTGCCGCCGGCGTAGTAAAGGCTAGGGTTTAATATTAACCCTATCAGAGGGCTAAAGTGTTATCAGACTGCCTCTGTCTGCAGCACAACAGCTCAATAAAAAGCCCAATAGCTCTTGAAAGCAGATGAGATGGGATGATTGCATTGGGGCATGGGCTGATTGTCTGAATGATCTCTGCTTTATCTCTTCTAAAGGCTCACCCACGGCAAACCCATCTGCTCCCCCTATTCATCTGTCTTTCACAACACGTCCTTCTCTCCTTCTACCTGAATACTGCACTAAACTGTCCCTCTATAAGCACTGCTCACTGGACAGTTCACACAAAAATAAAAATTCCACAATCACTTACACAACTTTTTTTGGTGGAAAACCACAGGAGTTGTTTAGGAGAAAGTACAACATATATATATATATTATTTTTTTTTTATATATATACAATGAAAGCAGAGAGTCTTGGCTACAGGTGGCATGATGGCATATGTAGGAGCCTTTAAAAAATGTATATGTTTGCAAGCTGATACTATATTATATATTATACAATATACCACAGATAGCGTTGTTCTTTTTTCATAACTGTAATTAAACCGCAATTTAACTGATGCACAGTGTTCATAGGGCATCTATTTCACAACAGTTTCAAGCATGGCTCATCCAATTATATCCATACATATTTATATATGTATGTATTTATATAGTATTTTGTTTTTATGTCAAGAGATACACGAAGCAGTCATTCTTTTCCTAAAGCATCTTGATACATCAATACCTGCTTTATTAGATCGTATCAGTACATTTGGAAAAATTTCTGGATACAAAATTAACAATTCTAAAAGTTCTATTCTATATCTAAATGAGATTGACAGACAGCAACCTAGTAATTGTGTTGCAACCTTCAATATAGTTGACCGTTTTACATAGTTGGGTATAAAAATTGTACCAAAACTAGAATATGTTGTGCAAGTAAATTATGATCCCCTTCTTGAAAGATGGATGTCCTTACCCATATCTTTAATTGGTCGAATACATATTTTGAAAATGAATATTTTGCCAAAAGTTTTATATTTATTCCAGAACATTCCTCTGCCTCCCCCTAAACATCTATTTCAACGACTTGAAAAAATGTTCACTAAATTCATTTGGAATAACAGATGTTCCAGACTCCGTCTGACACTTCTATATTTGCCATATGATAGAGGAGGTCTACAGTGTCCTAATTTTAATTGGTATTATTGGGCTGTGCAACTTAGAACTTACAACTTTTTATCTCAGAACTGCCCGTCTTGGGTGGATATTGAATTGGCTGCCATTAATTCTGGCCTGCCTTTACATTTGTGTTTATATTCATCAGAATTGAAAGATCTTAAAAAAAAAAGGTTTCCAATCCTATAGTTATAAATATGATTGCCGTATGGTTTGATGTGAAAAAAATATTTAGGTGTCTTCTACCCTTTATCTTGTTTTAGTCCCATTTGGGGCAATTTAAAATTGAAACCAGGCAGATTAGACGCAGGTTTCAAGATTTGGGCTGACAAGGGCATTCGAAAGATATCATATCTATATGTTAACAATACTCTTATGTCATTTGAGGAAATAGTCAATACATACAATATTCCTACAAAGTAGTTTAAGTATTTACAAATAAGGAATTTTATCCTCAAATCAAAAAATAATTCCCTCGATATGCCATCATTGTCTATTTTGGAAAAAGAAGTGACAAGAAACTGTTTTAGTAGAGGTTTAATTTCTTCATTATATAATATGTTGGTGTCAGGATCAAAGGACTCTTCAAACTATAAATTGGAAGCTTGGAGATCGGATCTTAAATACTATATTCAGATGGAGGACTGGATGGAAGCATGCAAGGAAGCTCAATCATTAACAATGAACAAATGACTGAAACTGTTACAATATAAGTGGTTGATGAGGATTTATATAACTCCAGCTGTATTGCATAAATATAATGAAAATATCCCAGACACTTGCTTAAGATGCAGCGACTTTAAAGGAACACTATATCACTGTATATGGGAGTGTGAAGAAGTTAGGAATTTTTGGAAAAATGTGAAAGGAATGATAGAAAAGATCATTGATGTTAACATACCACTTGCACCTTTAATCTTTTTATTTCATTTATATCCTAAGGAGATTAAGTTAAAAAAGACTGGGAGTATATATTTATAAATATATGAATTCTTCAAGCGAAATGGCTTATTTCTTTAAATTGGAAAAGTATATATGCACCAAATATTGGACGATGGTTGAAAGAAATGGTAACAAATGTGACAGTGGAAAAGATAACTTACATATTAAGAGATAAATACATACTTTTTGATGGAGTTTGGGGACCTTTCATATTGTTTTTAAAATGAGGTGGAGTTGGAAATGTGTTGATAGAAGACAAAAAAAAGAGGTGATATTATATACTAATGTAAAATACTGAGAAGCTTTTTTTGTGTGTGTTTTCTCTGTTACATGGACATTTATTTGTACATGTGTATTGTTAAAATGCAATAAAAAGTAATTAAAATAAAAAAGAGATACATGAAGCAGCTGTACTGATTCGCTTGTTATAATTAATTTTTTTTAAATAATATATATTTAATTTGAGTTTAGTTTACTGGATTCAATAACAAAAAAAGGGATTACTAAATAGTTGCATAACATATTAAACAGTTTTACAACAAAATAAACATAAGATGTTGGTCATATCTCCAGGCCCTGAACTTAATAGTAAGTTGATGCTTTTCAAGGTTTCTTGCAGCAAAAACGTCTTTATCACAGTAATGCACTCAAGTCAAGTTGCGGTGCACTGTGGTTATGAAAATGTATCGTTTGCACACAGTTTTAAGCATTGCAGTTTAAAAACGATATTTTAAGCCATTTAAATGCACACAACAATGCACATGAATCTGCTGCTCATAGAGCGCATGAGTATTTTGTTGCTTTATTAGCCATGAATGGTGAAATACTAGAGGTCGACCGATTCATCGGTTCTGCCTATTAATCGGCACTGATAGTTGATTGGCATAACTATCGGTTATCGGCAAAAATCCATGCCGATAGTTTTCCGGGTTGCGTCCGTTGCTGGAGTGGCTGAGAAGGGTCTGCTGCCATTATACAAAACAAGAGCGGCCTCTAGTGGCGGAAATCACTAACAGTACGTGTTGTTTGTTTTGCCATGTGACACTGCACGCTGCACAGAGCGGGAAACTTCAAACGCGCATTTAGATGCAGCCGACAGAAAATCCTGCTGCGAAAACAGAGCGCCATTTACATAGTTTTCCATTAAATTACATTATATTTGTCCGAAATCATTGTTAATGTACATAATGACTTCACCCTAGGCTATAAATTATGTATTGTGCTCTTTCTGTCACTCTAATACAGTCTGTATGCATCATATAGAGAGCTGTAATACAGATCGCACTTTCTCTTTCCCTTTGCTCTGTTTTTCTCTTTCCCTTTGCTCTCTTTTTTTGCTCTGTACTTTTAAACTTCAAACTCATGTATGCCACATTGTTCATTCTTGAAGCAAACTTATGTCCGTTTGGTGATATAATAAACAGTAAATAAACAGTTTTAGACCGCTTCTTGAATTGAACGTGACACGTCTGGTCTTGGTCCACTCCTCTTCAATGGCTGTGCGAAGTTGCTGGATATTGGCAGGAACTGGAACACGCTGTCGTATACGCCGATCCAGAGCATCCCAAACATGCTCAATGGGTGACATGTCCGGTGAGTATGCTGGCTATGCAAGAACTGGGACGTTTTCAGCTTCCAGGAATTGTGTACAGATCCTTGAAACATGGGGTCTTGCATTATCATGCTGCAA
The DNA here is from genome assembly GCF_001515645.1 of Sinocyclocheilus grahami. Classification (NCBI taxonomy): domain Eukaryota; kingdom Metazoa; phylum Chordata; class Actinopteri; order Cypriniformes; family Cyprinidae; genus Sinocyclocheilus; species Sinocyclocheilus grahami. The sequence goes on from NW_015506515.1 coordinate 46,579, forward strand.
CATGAGGTGATGGTCGTGGATGAATGGCACAACAATGGGCCTCAGGATCTCGTCACAGTATCTCTGTGCATTCAAAATGCCATCAATAAAATGCACCTGTGTACGTTATCCATAACATACGCCTGCCCATACCATAACCCCACTGTCACCATGGGCCACTCGATCCACAGCGTTGACATCAGCAAACCACTCACCCACACGACGCCATACACGCCATCTGCCCTGTACAGTGAAAACCGGGATTCATCCGTGAAGAGAACACCTCTCCAAAGTGCCAGACGCCATCGAATGTGAGCATTTGCCCACTCAAGTCGGTTACGACAACGAACTGCAGTCAAGTCGAGACCCAAGATGAGGACGACGAGCATGCAGATGAGCTTCCCTGAGACGCTTTCTGACAGTTTGTGCAGAAATTCTTTGGTTATGCAAACCGATTGTTGCAGCAGCTGTCCGGGTGGCTGGTCTCAGACGATCTTGGAGGTGAAGCTGCTGGATGTGGAGGTCCTGGGCTGGTGTGGTTACACGTGGTCTGCGGTTGTGAGGCCGGTTGGATGTACTGCCAAATTCTCTGAAACGCCTTTGGAGACGGCTTATGGTAGAGAAATCAACATTCAATTCACGGGCAACAGCTCTGGTGGACATTCCTGCTGTGCAATTGCATGCTCCCTCAAAACTTGCGACATCTGTGACATTGTGCTGTGTGATAAAACTGCACATTTTAGAGTGGCATTTTATTGTGTCCAGCCTAAGGCACACCTGTGCAATAATCATGCTGTCTAATCAGCATCTTGATATGCCACACCTGTGAGGTGGATGGATTATCTCAGCAAAGGAGAAGTGCTCACTAACACAGATTTAGACAGATCTGTGAACAATATTTAAGAGAAATAGGCCTTTTGTGTACATAGAAAAAGTCTTACATCTTTGAGTTCAGATCATGAAAAAAACAAAAGTGTTGCGTTTATAATTTTGTTCAGTGTATATATATACAATAAAATGAAATACATGTTAAATTTAAACTGCATTCCAGCAAAAATTCCAGTCAGAAAAATCAAAGCTTTATTGGCATGTCGAGCATTTACAGAAGGCTATTATTTACAAAAGTATTCAGAACGTTAGTAAAGAGATCGAAATGATACATACATACATATACATATATACACACATTTATATATACACACACACACACACACACACATATATACAGTGGTGTGAAAAAGTGTTGGCCCCCTTCCTGATTTCTTATTTTTTTGCATGTTTGTCACACTTTAATGTTTCAGATCATCAAACTAATTTAAATATTACACAAAGATAATGCAAGTAAATAAAAAAATTCAGTTTTTAAATGATGATTTAATTTATTAAGGGAAAAAAGCTGTCCAAACCTACGTGGCCCTACGTGAAATCGTGTTAAATCATGAAAGAACTGCAATTAACCACATTATTTTAGAAAGCTGATTTAAATTTCACTAGCCACACGCAAGCCTGATTACTGCCAGACCTGTTGAATCAAGAAACCACTTAAATAGACCTTCCCAAGAGTTGCCGGCCAACCAAAATTACTCCAAGAGCACAACGACGACTCATCCAGGTTGACAAGTCGGCTGCCTCCCCCTAATTATCAGCATTGCCCCGTCCCTTAATCGCCGCCCTTCGCCAGGCTCCCGACATGAGTGGGTGCGTGAGAGAGGAGTGGCGCTGAAATAGCCAGGGCTGGCGGCATGTGATGGGGCACACCTGAACCAAATGGAGCCTCATTACCGCCTCTGTTAAAATGCTGAGTGCGCCTCTCCTCGGGAGACTGGTCTCTTCCCTGTGCATGCACGCTGGTGTCCTCGTGGGTCCAGGAAGGGTGCGTAGAGGGACTCCCGTGCTGCCAGAGTTGTGAGCTACCGGACCCGCGGTCCGTACGAGAACGGCACCCGTTACACGGCCGTCGGGCTAGGATGCCGGACCGTCTAGTCCCTTCAAGCGCCGTGGGCTGAGAGAAGGACGGAGCCGCTGAAAGAAGCCGCCGCCCCTCGCGCCCCGGACCGGAGAGGGGAGAGCGTGTGGCCGCCGGACTCTGCCTCTTACCTGGACCCTTCCTTCCTGACCACTGCCCTTCCCTGCACGAATCCCGCAGCACGATGAGGACACCAGATCCCCTGTTTTATTTTGGACACTTGATTCCCCTTTTTCCTGGACACTTTGTTTATATTTTGTTTAAAAAAGCCTCTCCGAGGCCTGACGCCACACCCACTGTCTCTGTCGTTTGGTCATCCCACCACAATATATATATATATATATATATATATATATTATATATATAATATATCGCCCTTCCCTGCACGAATCCCGCAGCACGATGAGGACACCAGATCCCCTGTTTTATTTTGGACACTTGATTCCCCTTTTTCCTGGACACTTTGTTTATATTTTGTTTAAAAAAGCCTCTCCGAGGCCTGACGCCACACCCACTGTCTCTGTCGTTTGGTCATCCCACCACAATATATATATATATATATATATATATATATCTTATATATAAGATATCACCCACCCCTACTCTGATCTTCAAAATTAAATAGAACACTGATTTCTGCTGTGGCTTTAAGACTTCTATAAAGCTCTTCTTCACATGTGACATGAGTAAGCACTGATACACATGCTGCACGTTTTCTGTCAGGACCAAAAATGTTTTTTTGTTTTTTTTCTGCCCCATCTTTCAATAACAGCTGTGTTGTATATTGTGACAGATTCCTAAAGAAGTCCAGCCTGAAATGCCCAAATAAATAAATAATAAATAGATAAAATCCAACTTTCATTTGTGTTTACATTTATTCATTTAGCAGACACTTTACTCCAAAGTGTCTAGTTAGTGTATACGTTGTGTAGTGTTTGTTTCAAGTCAACATTAGGATGATTATAATAATAATAATAATTGTGATGTGAAAGAGTCAGTGGTAATATCATTGTGTTCCTATTGGTAAGTTTTAGAGGAGCTCAGCTTAGCCTGACAGTTAGCCTGCCCTGGACCAGGTTAGTTTCCCAGAATGTGTTGCCACAGAGACTGAGGTTGGTCTGTGTTATATTTGCTTTATGAAACCAAATCATTTGAAAATGAGTCAGACTAACTGAAATAAGCTTGGCTTATTTGGTAAACTTGTTTTATGAAACCAGCCTCGAGGCGTTAGAAGTCAGAAGACACTTAAGTTAATTTATGATTTGCTGTCTGAACCAAAGAAATAAAAGTGATCATATTTTTTCCATTGTATCGTATTGCATCGAATCACATTGTGTTGAATCGAATCGGAATCAGATTGCACTGCATCATAATGGAGTGAATCGTATCATATCGGTAGCTGCTTCATATGTATCTTTAATGTATCACAATGTTGGCTATGCATCAGAATGCTCAGTTATGAGATTCACATCACTTGTGCCAAATGTGAGTAGACCCTAAGACTCGTTTTAGATGTACAACGTGATTATATATAAACTTTCCAGTTTGCTCATCAAACTGATACACAACCCAACACTAAGAAAGTTTAAAGTTCAAAAATGTTAATGTTCAACTTAACTTAAAAGTCCAAGGTAATGTTTTTTTATGTTTACAGAACTTATGTTTATTGAAAGCACAGACCAACTTTAATTAAGCTGATAGAACCCC
>NW_015506515.1:50287-52187 GCF_001515645.1 Sinocyclocheilus grahami
ACACGATTTCAGCATAAGTACTGAAGCTGGTTTCCTCAAGTTTTTGAGATTTCTCAACTCCTGGTATTTTTAAATGTATTTTTTTTAAACAGAGATTCATATCATTCAGATCAAACTGAAATAATCAGGGATGTTGAGACAGCGCAGTATGCGATACACACAGTCAGGAACATGACAAGTTTATAAAAGCGTCTATCCTACTTAATTGCATCCATGACTGAGTGAGCCAAGTTTCTCTACGCCCAATAGATGCTGACGTGAACATGTCATATGTTCATATGTTTGAATGTATTCATCTCTCTGATGTCAGTAAGTTGCAAAACAACCCTTTTTCACTTTTATTCAAATTTTGAAAGACACCGTATTTTTATCTTATTTCAAAAAAACATTTTCATGACCTGATCCTTTTCAGAAACTGCAGATGCACTTTACGATATATGCTCCAGTATATTACATCCCTTTTTAGCTAAAGATTGACCAGCAAAGCAGTCCAACAGGAGCCATACATGACAGACACAGACAGGATGCAAAGATTCAATCTTCCTGCCTCTTGAACTTGATGCTAGACAGTCTGTGAAAGGCAAGACCTGCCAACGTGACACCTTTGTGTGCAGGAGATGGAGCTGTCTGAATGCAAGTTCTAAGAAGTGACAGAGCTCGGTTTTCAGACAGGTCATTACCAACCAGCCTGATCTAATCAGACATGTCCCCTTTAATGACAATGTTAATTATGCAACACGTCTGTTTTAATTGCCATCTAAAGCTCACTGCCGGATAGTCTTGTGTCTCTATCCTGTTCACTGGCCTTCACACTGTTCCAAAAAATGTGACCAGTTGAATTCATGTTAAGTTTACTACTTGGCAAACTTTTTATTCCTGTTCCCCGCAACAAATGAGTTCCAGGAGAGAATTTATCTACAGACATCAGTATAACAGAATTGGTTTAGGTGTGAAATGATCCAGGCTAGCAGGTACTAAGCACACTTAGTGTAAAAAAAAAAAAATCTTTCATATGTTGAAGTCAGAAGTGCAGTTGATGTGTAACCAGCGCTTGTGCTTGTTTATACTAGATGATCATTAATATGAACTAGAGCACGACCGATATGGGTTTTTTGGGAGCCGATACCGATATTAGGGAGTAAAAAAGGCCGATATAGATATATCGGCCAATATTATTCGTGTATATTATAGTATAGTACCAGTCAAATGTTTGGACACTTTCCAATTCGTGTGTCCAAACTTTTTACCGGTAATATATATATATATATATATATATATATATATATATATAATACAGTATATACATAAACAGAATATATATAAACATTTGACTGGTACTATATATAGAATACAGAATATATATACATAAACACATGTTTTGCAATGATCACTCAAACTTATAATGACATGACAAAGATATGTAATGGAGCAGGGCATTCAACAATTTAACAATACACTTTATCATCCAAAATAAGTCTGACATCAGTGCACTGAACTGTAAAGTTGAAGTTTATTCAACTTTAATTCAATTCAATTCCATTCAACTTCATTCCTTTGAAGTTTATTTCACTTCGGAACTTTCATTCACGGATTTGCGCTACTGTCTTCACACACAGACGAAACTTACTAGAGAAGTGTGACATAATATACCTCTGTAAATAAATACAATATAAATTCACGTCTCGTGCACTTTAATGCCCTTTGAATGTAACGTGGACGCTCCCTTGGAACTGGAATCATGGTGGAATTTCATGTGAAGTCCACTTCGCAGGGCACTTATGGTTGAATAAGACCACGCGTGAATGCTGCCTGAACAAGAGCTCTCCTTACTGAAGGGAAAGTGTTGACTGGTGTCACTATCTCGCGAACGCGCCGGCGGATCTCCACCAAATTCGGGGGA
>NW_015506515.1:52526-59574 GCF_001515645.1 Sinocyclocheilus grahami
TATATATATATATATATATATATACATAAACACATGTTTTGCAATGATCACTCAAACTTATAATGACATGACAAAGATATGTAATGGAGCAGGGCATTCAACAATTTAACAATACACTTTATCATCCAAAATAAGTCTGACATCAGTGCACTGAACTGTAAAGTTGAAGTTTATTCAACTTTATTTCAATTCAATTCCATTTGTAACAAATCAGTCCACTGAAGGCGAGCGTAGTGAGAACCCAAGTGCGGTTTTATTTACAAGTGTGATTTACAAGGGTTCCTCGAGCTGAAGGGATCCTCTCGAATTTGGTGTGGATCTGCCACACCGTTACGGAGATATGGCCGTTCAAAGTTTCAATGGTTACAAAAATGTCAAATTACAAGCTCTTGGTGCATAAAGAAGATCTGTAAAGTTGCAAAGACTAAAGTCTCAAATCCAAAGAGATATTCTTTATAAAAGTTAAGAGTCAGCCACACCTACCTAAAACGGCTCGTTCTAACACACCCCCACATGTCTACATCACTATCTGGGAAGATTTGCATAACGCCGCCCAAATGTTCACGCAAAGAAAGAAGGCGTAACTTTTATTCTTGCTGTAGTATTGTTGTTGCCGCCGCCATGTCGTGAAGGCGCTGTGTGTTTCATTGTGAAAGCGAAACTACTTTGTTTGGCCTGCCAAAATAGGACGATAGTTGCTGAGGAAATACAACAACTTCGCGCTGTGGATCGCCGGATCGGCTTTCACCGTGGACGAAGCGGAGTCCAGCCCGGAGTCGTCACATGAGCTTTTTCAGAATGATGAGCTTTGTAAAAATTGACGCGTTTCAGAAAGGCGGGGCATAGAGGAGAAACAATAATGTACAGTATGTGAAAAATAATGTGTTTTTTGAACCTTAAACCGCATAAACACATTTCATTACACCAAATACACAAAATAATGTTCTTTTTAGCAACATCATATGACCCCTTTAAAGCGTTTCATCCAGGACGCCAGTAGCAAACAATGGAGTAGTTTGTCTCTGCTGGACAAACTACATAATTACACCATTTACATGCATTTTATTTGCGTTTTATGTTCTGTTAAAAAAAAATCATATCGGTGGCTTATCGGCGGCATATTCGCCGATTACAATATATCTGCGACAGGCTCATATCGGCCGATAAAGTCGGCAAAACGATATATCGGTCAGGCTCTAATATGGACATCAGCTATACATTGAAAATAAAATGAAAATAAAATTCATTCATTAAATAATAACTGAAAAAATATTGGCAGCTACATTATTTTACACAATTTGTGAACTGTTTGAACTACAAATTTCTATGGATAGAAACAAAACATGATTTCAAGTAGTAGGCAAAAGACCAGAAACATCTCAAATTGTCTGCAAAGTAACAGTCAAGAATAGTTCAATACATAATAAAAGTCAAACAAAAAAGTATAAAAGTATTAAAAAACAATGAAAGTAATTAAAATAAAACATTTAGTAAATAAAGGTAAATAACATCCCAAAATGGGGGTAAAACTATGTTGTATTCAATGCATTGTACCAAAAATAGAAATAGAGCATCTGCCTACTGAAGGCACATTGTGCACTTCCAAAGCATTTCATGTGCAGACTTGTTCAGACCTCCTGAAAAACCACTGATCATCCTGTGACCTTACTGATTAAAATGATAGCAACATCACAATGTTGAAATAAGAGATATTTCAATAAGGTGTCTGATTTAAACCCCAGTAGCAAAACTGCCAAAAGAGTTGTGAACTGTTTGAACTGTCCGTTTAAATGAATCAAAATGAATTCAAAGCAGATATTCAAGCACACCTGGTAAGCTGCTACTTCTAAGTTATTATGTGATAACACATACACAGGAAGACACATGCACGCGCACACACACACACACACACAGTCTGCAAAAAACTGAATTCAAAACAAACACCAGACCTGACACAAGCTCTTGGTTCTTGTTACCAGCGGAGAAAATTAAGTGAAAAAACCTGCATCACATTTACATAATTATTTGTTGGATACCATGGATAAATTAACCAAATTGTTTAACTAATTTGCAAAACACTAAGCGCAAAGCACAAGCCACTAGCTTTACAATATTGTTATATACTGGTGGACATAAAAAAGTTTTAAAGGGGGGGGGGTCTAATGTTACTTCCATGCATTCTGAGTTGTTTACACTGTTAAAGAGTTGGATTCTCATGCTAAACATGGCCAAAGTTTCACAAAACGATCCTGTTGTGCCAAGTGCAATCTTTCCGGGTATTTTTCGAGCATGGCCCTTCATGACGTCATGAAGGGCGGAATTCCTTGTATGGGCACTTATCATGGAACAGCATGCGCACACGTCAACCAGAGCGAGAGTAATGCAGCGTTCACGCCATATCGTAATTACCGTAATTTCGAGATGGCAGTACGTGACGTTCTACGGACTTGGACTTGGAATTATGCCTTTCTATGACAACACTATCAATGCCTAAACAGAGCCTGCGGTGGTCAGGCGGTACAGCGTTCATGTGGTACAAGTCGTAGCTCTCAGAAAACTCCCAGTTCACAAGTTGTAATTACGAGTTCTACGAGGACGGTAGAATAAAAATGGGCTATTCACACATGGGTTTACGTCAACTCAAACCTATTTCTTTAATCATAAAGTGGGGGGGAAATAAAGTTTTGGAGGCCACATTCTACTGTTTTTGACCCATTCAGTGTGACTATGAACTATTAATTATTTTTATTATGGTTATTATTAAATCAAAATAATAAACATAATATGAAATATTTTGTAACAATCATTCTAATCTAAAATAAAATATACATCATTTAATAAAATTATTTTATAGCACAACTACAATTATAATACCATTATTTACATCTTACTTTCTTAATTTTTAAACATTAAACCATCAAGCTTTAATTTTAACATTTTTATGGCAAATAAATATAGGCCTATTTACTGTGTTCATTTACACAGTACACAGCTCATGATTTAGTATTTGTTTTTCAGTGCATCCCAGATAATCACAAAGGCATATCGCAATATTGATTTCATTTCAATATATGCTGCAGCCATATTTCAAAAAGTATTCCAAGTTGGTGTGATATTAGGTGCATACCGATTTGCATACTTATGCACTATTCAATGCCATTTAAATATTTGCTGCTTTATTGTTCTGAAAAGAAATACTTAAAAAAATACGAAATTGTATTAAATTAATATAATTATTAATAATAGTGAGGTATAACAATATAAGTAAATACATTTAAACATATCTGTTTTTGTTTTAATAAATAGTATTTAATTATAATACTTGTTTCTAATTTATAGTTTAAAATAAAATATGTTCCATAAACCTGGTTTGACATTAAATAGAAATGTAGCATATATTTACAAAACACAGAGAGCAGACTTTGCCACATTTCTTAAGTCTACCTAATGCCAGAGGCTTATTTGCCTTTATAATTATATTTGGTAACACTTTACTTGAAGGGGTGTGCATAAGACTGACATGACACCTTCATAATCATGACATGACACATGTCATGAATATGAAGGAGGTTTTATGCATGTTTATGACAACTGTCATTAAGTGTCATTCGCTCAGTTATGTCATTTTTAATGCAAATATGACATTATTTGACCTAACCCTACCCCTAACCATAGCCCATAACAAAGACATCTCAAACAATGTCATCTTTGCATTAAAAATTACATAACTGAGCGAATGACACTTAATGACAGTTGTCATATGCATAAAAAATCTTCATATTCATGACATGTGTCATGTCATGATTATGTAGGTGTCATGTCATGATTATGAAGGTGTCATGTCAGTCTACACACAGCAGTGAACACAAAAGTGTAACCTTACATTTTGTATAAAACAGTTTAAACATTTGGCAGTCTGGCCAAACACTGAGTCCAAAATAAGGCTGTAATAACCTATGGGTCATTCATCACACTAGAAATGAAAAGTCTAGTGAAGCACATTGCATTGTGGAAAACAAGCTTGTTTCGAAGCTATAATATGCTGCTCACTTCATCAACAATATAGGTCATCTAGGTTTTCATACAGGCAATTTACATTCTATGCAAGTGTACAAAATAAAACGATTTATATGTTAGTATGCTACTGCAAACATGAAATGCTCCAATTCGTAGCTGAGAAAGTACTCTTTTGAAGCTCCATATTGTTTGTGTGTTCTTTTTAGTCTTTAAAACTGTGTCAGATAGATATCAAAAATAAAAGACCTTAATTCACTAAGTAATTCTGTTTTGGTCTTCCATTAAATAAAACGAATGAAAGAATGAGAAATTATCACCAAGAGGCAGACTGTCTTGAGCTGTGATCTTCTCTCACTCCCGTCAGTAATAACATTAAACTACTGCATTTGGCTTTCATCTTCTTAATATGCTGCTGCTGCTGCTGGGCTGAACTGCTTCAAAACCAGCAAGTTCAACTTTTCAAAGCCTGTGGCTGCCCAAACAACCATGTTCTTTGTTGAGGTAAGCTCAGACCTACAGTAACCCTCAAACCAGCTCACGATGATGCATACAAAAAATACTCAGAATATACAGCAGGTATCCATTGTGCTGCTAGCAAAATGTTTACCAGCTTTCCAGCCTCAAAGGCATTAGATAGATCATTAACAAGGAGCACTGGCTTGATCTAGTTCACCGTGTATGATTTGGTATTTATTTCATTCGGTGTATGCTTAAACATTTCTTAAAGGGATAGTTCACCCAGAATTGATAACTGTCATCATTTACTGATCCTCATGTCGTAACTTATGAAAGTGACACATACTTGGAATTAGTGCTCTGCATTTATCCCATCCAAAGTGCACACACACAGCAGTGAACACACTCACACCGTGAACACACACCCAGAGCAGTGAGCAGCCATTTTTGCTGCGGCGCCCGGGGAGCAGTTGGGGGTTCGGTGCCTTGCTCGAGGGCACCTCAGTCGTGGTATTGAAGATGGAAGAGAGCGTTGTTCATTCACTCCCCCCACCTACAATCCCTGCCAGTACGAGACTCGAACCTTTTGGGTTACGAGTCCGACTCTCTAACCATTAGGCCACGACTTCCCCACATTTTTTATCATCCTGTATAACTTACACACACATCGGAAAACCTGAAAAAAATTATAAGAGAAAGATGAGGGAAAAAGTAGCTTCATTTTAAAGATGAACAAAAATCTCATGGGCTTAGAATAATATGAGGGTTAGTAAATGATAGAACTTTAATTTTGGGGTGTACTAACCCTTGAAATAAAAAAGTGCAATAATTGTGTAATTTGTAGCCTGTTCAATCGACTCAAAGAAAACGTATAACAAACGTTATGTCATAGAACCTGATACACCAAGAAAGAGATCCTCAAAAGCCATTTTTCTGCTTTTCTTGATATAAAATCTATGACAGGCCACTCGTGTTTTCATGGATACATGAAGACACGTGAAACATGCATTCATGGCGTTGTGTGTGAACTCGGCTGTGCTATCAATGTAACACAAAGCCTGATACTCGCGCACATTCTTATGCCAAACTGGTTGTAACCTAGTTCACATCTCACGGCTCTGACAGAAATGCCTATTACAGACAAACCAGCTCATACTTTCAGATCTAAGAATCCTATTCTGAGAACGGCGGTTCTGAGCTTGTCTCTCCTTTCAGTCACAGATATTGACCGTCAAGACTCAAAAGGTTCTTTTGAATAATTCATATTGCCTTGGACACCCTCGCTACCTCCTCAACATTTCCATCTCAAAGGCGGTTGTGGGCTTTTCTTCGGTGCTGTATTGGGGACACGGTCACGTCTGCACCCCCTGAGCCCCTACAGACATGGCCGCTGAATATCCCCTCCTCTCGTCCTTTCATGTGACTCACTCGCTCAAGTTATGGGGAGCTACTACAGGTACACAGTTGTCGATGATTTTTGAGAATCGTATTTATAATGCTTCTACCATAACTGACACCTGTGAAGTTCATGAAGTTGCCCAACAAAGAATAAAGTTGTAGAAATACTGAACACTGATACACTACCCATCAAAAGATGCCAAACAGTATTATTATTGTTATAGTATGTACTTATTTATTTATTTTACTAACACTGAAGGCATCAGAGTATGAGAATTAAGTAGTGAATAATCAATATTAAAGGGGTCATATGATGCGATTTCAATTTTTCCTTTCTCTTTGGAGTGTTACAAGCTCTTGGTGCATAAAGAAGATCTGTAAAGTTGCAAAGACTAAAGTCTCAAATCCAAAGAGATATTCTTTATAAAAGTTAGGAGTCAGCCACGCCTACCTAAAACGGCTCGTTCTAACACGGCCCCACATGTCTACGTCACGATGTGGGAAGATTTGCATAATGCCGCCCAAATGTTCACGCAAAGAAAGAAGGCATAACTTTGATTCTCGCTGTAGTATTGTTGCCGCCACTGCCATGTCGTGAAGGCGCTGTGTGTTTCGTTGTGAAAGCGAAACTACTTTGTTTGGCCTTCCAAAAGAGGACGATATCTGCTTCGTCATGCCTGAAGCTGATCTGTGCTGGTCGCTGAGGAAATACAACAACTTTGCGCTGTGGAACACTGGATCGGCTTTCACCTTGGACGAAGAGGAGTCCAGCCCGGGGTTGTCACATGTGGTTGCCGCAAGCCCTCCAGACGCTCCTTCATCGAATCCACTGGCCACGCCGTTCTCAAGCCTGCCGCCTCTGCTCACTCTAGCCCTCCGGCCGTTGCTCACTCTAGGCCGCCACCGCTCGCTCTAGGCCACCGTGTTTGACGCTGTGTTTCGTTGTGAAAGCGAAACATCTTTGTTTGGCCTTCCAAAAATGGACACGACTAGAAATCAGTGGTTAAGTTGTATTTACAACACTGTTCCAGAACACGTCAACCCAAATATTCGGATGTGTCCAGCACATTTTATGGAGGACGTTTCCTGATCCTGGTAGAGTAGACTACAATGCCGGCTGATCTGACTCACAGACTGTAAGTACGTTTTTTATATTTAAAGGATTTGCCACTGACGA
>NW_015506515.1:59721-60277 GCF_001515645.1 Sinocyclocheilus grahami
CTCTGGGGACCCAGAAATAGAGGAATTGCTCTTTGTCGAGATTGGGTACCACTGACCGAGAGGTCATTGGTGGAAAAAGATTCTCCGCCCGGCCCTCCTCCTGGGGAGGGAGTGGTGTGCTTACCATCTCCTGAAGAGCACGTCCCTCCACCTCTGGGTCGCCCGTCTCCGGGCCACTTGCTCTCTCGCTTGCCACCAGGTTTGGCGGGGGCCTGGACGGGCGGGGCGGCTGCCCTGTGACCGGCTCCACGGCACAGCTTTGCTGGAGGCAGCAGGAGCGCTGCTCTTGTTTTGTGGTGGCAGGGGGGTCGCCCTCGGCGACTGCAGCAGCTGCACGCCGGGGCAGGATGTACCTGATGGCCTCAGTCTGCTCTGGTCAGCGGAGAACCGCTGGGCAATTTCTCCACCGTGTCGCCAACAGGCTGGCCTTGGACACGGGGGTGTTCAAGAATCATGTCTTGTCCGTCTCGCGCATGTCAGCCAGTCACAGCCAGAATTGGCGCTCCTGGACCACCATAGTGGACATGGCACGACCCAGAGACCGCGCCATAACCTT
>NW_015506515.1:60343-96090 GCF_001515645.1 Sinocyclocheilus grahami
TCAATCGTCAACCTTGAGGGCTCGGGACACGGTGAAAGTCTTCACTCGAGCCCTACCCCTACGGCGGCCCGGGAAAGCATAGCCATTATTTCTGGATCCGATCCAGGCATTGCTACGGTCCCGGAGGAGAGCAGCGCAGCTGAATCTTCCTCTCCAGAAAGCTCTGGCTCACCCTCCAATGCTTCAATCAACATCCGATCGTCGGGGGAGCCTCGGAAGAAACAGGTGGTACCCCCCGGAAGGGTTCAGCCTGCTCTTCCTGAGAGCTCCGCTGGTTTCGAAGTGCCGGCGGGCTTGGGCATCCCCTTTCTCTCTTAGGGGAATTCCTCACCGTGAGCTGGATGCAATAATCGCATGCCAATGTGCATTGGCTCGTTTAGTTTACACTCGAAGTAGATTGGTCCCTCTAAGCGAGATCCCAATGACGTCGAGAGTGACCGACTGAAAGGGAACTACTTTGTTTGGCCTTCCAAAAACGGACTCGACTAGAAATCAGTGTTTAAGTTGTATTTACAACACTGTTTCAGAACACTTCAACCCAAATATTCAGATGTGTGCAGCACATTTTATGGAGGACCGTTTCCTGATCCTGTTAGAGTAGACTAAAATGCCGGCTGTTCTGACTCAGAGACTGTAAGTATGTTTCTTATATTTAAAGAGTTTTTATATTTGATATTTTTTATATTTAAAGCGAGTTTTTGGGGCAGTGTAGAGTAGGGCTTGTTGTTTGTCATTTCTTCGATCACAAATGCAGACATGGTTTTATGTTTGAATTTGAATTGACAGCATAAAGCTAGCAAAACTGTGACATTTCATTCTCTGACACGCTTTATTTGGCAGTGCTTATACTTACTTGATGGCAACCTGCCTAAATAAAATTTTAGGTTTGAAAATAATAAAAACTCAAATAAAAAAAGTAAAAAAGAAATAAAAGAAAATGAAAATGTAAATATAATGCCATCTTTTTTTTACGACTGAAGGCCAGTATCACTGATACCAACTGATGTCTCTGAATTTTGTCCTAATATTTAACCATTGCACTATATCCATTCAACATCACAGTATAACTGAGAGCTATCAATTTAACATTTATTAGACTTTAAAAAATAGCCTGTAATTTAAGTGAACTTAAAACAATCTTCACATAAACCCATTATAATAAATGTCATATAGCTACCTGTGCCCTGCAGCAGGTAGAAAATATAAATTAATAAACAAAATTCTTAAATTTAAATTTAATTCTTAAATATAGATAAAGCTTAACTACAGAACTCTTTTTTATTTTGTTCTTTGAGTAACAGACTTCACAGCAGCTGGTTATTAGTATATTTTGGCTGCTACTTTAAGAGCTGCCACTGCTGAACTTGACGCAGATCTGACACTGCTTTAAAGGAGACATATTATGCCCCTTTTTACAATATATAAGTCTCTGGTGTCCCCAGAATGTGTCAGTGAAGTTTCAGCTCAAAATACTCCACAGATCATTTATTATATCATTTTGAAAATGCCTATTTTGAGCGGAAGCAGAAACATGCTGTTTTTCGGGTCTGTCTCTTTAAATGCAAATGAGCTGCTGCTGCCCGACCCCCTTTTCCAGAATAGAGCTGCGCCTTTACAGCTCAGACCTGCTAAAAGCATCTGTTTTGGTTCTGATTATCATGTTTATCGTGTTGAAATCATGCGTTTTAAACCATATCAGTTTAAACTTCTGACATACGTTTTCTAAGTGCACATATTCGAAGCACACGGACAGAAAGCGGCCACCACACAGCATGTGAGTACTAAACTAAGCTCTCATTCAAACACGTTTACGTTAAAAACACACATGAGTTATAAAAACAGTCGCGCTCGTTTTCTCAGATGCTTGCAGAAAAAGGCTTACCAAAACAAAGTTACTGGGTTAATCTTTTTCACATTTCCTTGGTTGGTAGATGTACCGGGGACCTGATTATAGCACTTAAAACCTGGACAAATCAGATTTTCACGATATGTCACCTTTAAATGTGACTCATAATAATAAATACTTACATGCACAGCTTTAAGGCAGCTTGAATCGCCTTTTTTGTAACTTCATGACTTAACTGACGACATAACTACAACACTGCATACTCGTTGTTTCATTTGGGTTATGATACAGTGCTGAGCACTTTAATATAATACAGCGCGCACCGGCATATTTGTGCATGCAATTGAAAAGTATGCGCTACAACACAGTATAACAGCTGACAGTACAGAAAGATTAGTTTGTACTGATATATGACCTGA
Source organism: Sinocyclocheilus grahami (assembly GCF_001515645.1). Taxonomy (NCBI): domain Eukaryota; kingdom Metazoa; phylum Chordata; class Actinopteri; order Cypriniformes; family Cyprinidae; genus Sinocyclocheilus; species Sinocyclocheilus grahami. The sequence goes on from NW_015506515.1 coordinate 62,609, forward strand.
CAACATCTCATCTGACCGCAGTTCACTGTTGTTCTGCTGAAGCTACTCATCACCGGTACTGTTTCCGTGCTCTTTTGACTGAGGTGAAGTTGTAGCACGAGTCTGAAAAGTCTCCCGTTTGATGTGTTCGTAAAGACCAAGTTGTGAGTGGGGTGGCCAAACCTAGCCCTCCCCCTGCGTTAAAAATAATTGCCTGCATTAACGCACTAATTTTGACATCACTAATATATATATATACAAATTCAAACTCCAGCTTGCCTAAATTACAGGTGCAAAAGGTGCATCATGGGATGTATTTTCCATGTATGCAACAAATGCTACAATTTGTTGTACATAGGTGATTACAGTAAGAAAGCCGTATGCAAAATAAACCTCAAATCTCTAAATCAAATAAAATTTGACATATGATAAAAAATGTCATGATATAAATAAAAAAAAGAGTTTGACTATACAGCACTGTAATTATTTCACTCACTTCCATAGCTTTTTACAGTGCCGCAGACTAGCGGAGGCGACCTCTGGTAATTGTACTAATTTTATGAACACTTACAGAAAAGGGCCATTTCACTAAAATGTGGAAGTTTAATGGATTAAGTCTTTCAAGAGCAGCTCAGTTCCTCATTAATGGCCAAGTGCTCACAGGAAGAGAGTGCTAACTGAAATGACATATAGCTTAGAAATTACAGTCCTGCAATAGAGCTGCACATATATTCATAGTCACTTATTCGCACGGCGAGTGCAGAAAGACAGAACAAACCCTCTTAAAGACACTTTACATTGAGCTAGCTTTGATTTTTTTTTTACTTTACTGCTGCACATTTTATTGTCCGTGGGCTTGTCACACTTCACAGTGCTTATGAAAACAATGGTTTATTATTGTAGCTGGCTGTAGATAGGTTGATGTGATATTTGTGGTGAAAGACCTCGTGCTGTGTTTTAAAGCATCCTGTTCACACTTTTAAAACAAAGCTCCAACGATCGTTCTCTAGGTTTTAGATGTGTGAAGACATAATATAAGCCTGGTAACTAGAATGCTTACATATTTCAGAAGCGTATATTCTCATGTTGCGCAAAAATGCCATTTCCAGGCATTTACTAAAAGCAGAAGAAACACACTAGTTAAAAAAGCTTTTTTTATGATAATATGCTCACGTCTTGATATGGTTTCTTAAAGCTGACGGTTGACCCAATCAGACAATCAAATATCCAATAATACCCCTCAGTAGAGGATCAACCATCCATGGGAAAATTTTCTTTTTAAAGTTTGGTCTGATAACTGAAGTGACAGATGTTAAATATGAAGCAGGACGATGACTGACTGCGTGATGCAGCCTATTAGAAAGCAGGTCTCTAAAACATATATACAACAGCTCAACAAACAAGTTAAAGGGTGATGACATGAGAAATCAAATTTGCCTGGATCTTTTGGCATATAAGAGGTCTGTGTACCGTTAAAACGTCCTGGAAGTTTCATAGCTTAAAACATCCTCTTCATTATAAACAAAGCATTTATTTAATTAAGCTCCAAAAACGACTCGATTTGGATCCTATAGGACAAGGTGACTTCACCTAGCACCAGCTGCTTGCATTAACTCCACCTCCTGAGCGACACATCGACATACACTCTTAAAAATAAAGGTGCTTCACGATGCCATAGAAGAGCCTTTTTGTCTAAATGGTTCTATAAAGAACCTTTAACATCTGAAGAACCTTTCTGTTTCACAAAAGGTTCTTTGTGGTGAAAGAAGGTTCTTCAGATTATAAAAAGGTAAGAAAGAGATGGTTCTTTAAAGAACCTTTGACTGAATGGTTCTTTGTGGAACCAAAAATGGTTTTTCTATGGCATCGCTTGAAGAACCTTTTGAAGCACCTTTATTTTTAGTCCTGCTCAACAGCATCCAGCCATTAACAGCTGCGTCTTGATCACGCTGAATGCGAGTGTCGCGTCGTGCAAAAACAAACAGAAATTACAATCACTGCCACTATCTTGTCTACACTGGATACAGTATACAGATGCGTGTTCACTTTCTGACACAGTCCACACGCTTAAGTCTGTCGTCAATTGGACAGATGGAGTGAAAGAACGTTCGCTTTGTTTGTTTTAAACAGCTCGTTCGCATCTTTGTACAGATATCAGAAAGATCCCAGCGTCAGCAACAAGTGGATAGTTTATTTTTAATGGCATACCGGATCGTGATTTGTTTTGGATTATGTTTTGTTTTGTAAATGGGGCTCAGCGTCATGGACAGTTCACAAAGAGTGCATGTTGAGAGATGAAGCGGTACTAGATCTAACTGCAGATGCATCACACTGCAAGTAAATTATTTCATATTGCTTTGTCTAGAAATGACCGTTTTAAACACTCAAAACATGCAATAGTGAGGGGGCGTTGATACTGTTTCCTGTGCAGTGACGTTAGCCAATCATAACAGTGGCTGATCACTGACTGAAGTCTTAAAGGACCCGCCCCTTAAAACAGCCTGTTTCTGAAAGAGGTTCAGAATGAGGGTTGAAAATAAAAATGTTTCCACATTTTTTTTGTGCAAAAACTTTATTAACATTATAAGTAAACCTCAAGGAACATTAAAATAATAAAAAAAAAATCCATGGCATGATCCCTTTAGTATTCTGTTACATTTTAGACACAGTATTGTAAGCATTTTCTGTTTTTGCTCATTTCACCAACGGAAATAGTTCCACACAAAGCCACTGTAGAACTGTTGTGCATCTCTGAGCAACACAGGTGTTTTATTACTAAATTAATCCACATTTTTGTAACGAATTGAGTGAGCCGATGATTCAGTGACCCATTTAATAAAGATAGTCACTTGCTTTGTTTCTGAATAAATCAGCCGTTTGATCGAATTGGTTCAGTGAATGATTCAATGACTCAGTAGCCCCTTTCACACAGTAATACCAGTAAATTGCCATAAAATTACCAGAATTACTTTACTGGTAAATTCAAAAATGTGCTCTTCACACAGGCAACGACGTTCTGTCTTTTTTCTGGAAAAACACCATTCACACATCGGTTTTAAATTACCGGTAAATTCTGTGACATCATTAACCAGAAAATACCTCTAAATGACTGTGCCTCCCGGTGTTATGTTTGTAAAAAGCGTGTAAAACATCCCAACTTCCAATCGAACTACACAGTAAACCCTCGTTCAGACTGTCAGCCCAAATCCGATTTTGTGCATATCCGGATGGAATCTGATTTGAATAACTGACTGTCCACACAGTGTATTGCAACTGTTCATATCTGATTAGTGTGTCCATACGCACTCTTTCATTTTACGAAATGTGCAATGGTTTCTATGGCAATGCCGTTGCTTTGATATGCCTATGCTAAAAACAACAAAAACAGCAACGCAGTTTGCAATACAGATGTTGTCTTACGACATGACAACATGCTGCCATTGCGGTTGCGGTGGCGCTGTACTATATTTGGTCTTGTGAGGCAGCATCAGAAGCGCAGGATGTGCGGCTTTATTCAGTGCTGCCGTCTCCGCTACTTTCAAAACTCAAAGAGGTGCGCATACTAGCAGTATATTGTGTTTTTTTTGCTTGGCTTGCACTTCGCAACAACACAAGCTTGCTTCTGCAAAGACGTTCAGCATGTTCTCTACAAAAACGTCTGACATGTTTACGTTTTACGTGGCGTGAAAAAGCTATGCAAAATCCAATCTGAGCGGTCAGAGCGAAACGGATTTGCACAAATCGGATTTCATGTAGTTCGTTGCCGTTCAGACTTTCTAAATATGATCGGATTTCAATCAGATTTGCACAAAAATCGGATTCGGGCTGACAGTCTGAACGAGGCTTAAATCTGCTTTAGAATGTTATAGCTATGGATTGGCTCAGAGTGGACATCTTACGTCACCGCATTCTGAACTCGTACTCATACAAGTAATAATAATTCTACGTTCACACACAGCATCATTCTGGCAATTTACTGGTAATGTTACAATTTCTCATACCGGTAAATTGCCGGAACGAATTTAACAGTATTTTTGAAAAGGTGCAGTTCCCACATGATCTCTTTACAGCAATTTACCGTTAATTTTCCAGTAAAGTCTGTATGTGAGAAAGGGGCTAATGTCACCTATTTATTTCTTAAGCTACTTTTTTGTAAGGTCTATTGAACGTTTTTCTCATTTAATACAATAATAACTTTACATTTTTTGTGAGGGGGTGGGGGTAACTTCTTAGCCCAAATTGATGTGTGAATAATTTGTGATTAATTAGATTCATCGGTACATCATGTAATTAATTACATTAAAAACATAAATCGCTTGACAGCCCTTACATATATATCCGATGATGATGAGTACTATTATTATTATTACACCCCCCACCCACCTTTAAGTATTAAATCTCTTTTAGTAATAGCTTTCTATATACTATATAAATATAAATTATTTTTAGAAATGTCTTTGTTTATAAAGACATATATACAACATATGAGAAACATAGTTTGGAACAAAACAAACACTGAATAAAAGCTGTCTCTTTCTTTCTTTCTCTTTTTTAAATTGCTACTCAATAGGAAATATTCCTTTGTTCGTCCTGTAGTAAATCCATAAATATATAGGTAACTAGGATTTGTTTCCCCGTATGCTAAACCACAACCTCAGCATGAGACACACTTCTAACTTGATCTACACCTATTATTACCATTAAACACAATTTATATATACCAATACACATTTCTAGCATTATTTATTTGATGCAATCACCACAGACAAACAGCTTTGAAAAAGACTACATGCTTTCTGTGTGTGCTACTTGTCCAATCATCAACGTCTTTAAACCTTAGGACACTAAAGTTATCACCATGTTCAAGTGCTGCTGTAGAGCATAGAAGCAAATGACCACATATTCTCACAGAAAAAAAAGGTGACAGACAGAGAATGTGCGAAAAATGTATTTTACTCTAAGCAGACTTGTGATATTGTGATAGAAAATGGTCATGCGTGACTTGAATTGCCTTTAAGTGAGCACTAAGTTGCATTTCCATCTCTGATGTGAGCAGCACGCAGGTACTGTAGATCCTCATACTCATCATCCAGAGTTCAGACAACAGCCGATCATCATGAAATGAAGGTTAATAGAGAACGTTTAAAGACTAACGTACATACAGTGTTTTGAGAGGTGGCAGTAAAGCTTTATGGAGGTTAAAAGGTCAGTGGCCCCATTTCTCTCTCCATCTTCCTTTCACTCACTCTTTCAGACGGCCTTTCTTTGTTTTGAAATTTGGAACTTATTTTCCGTGCAAAATCATAGATCACACAGGTCTTTGAGATTAACATAGCTAATCACCATAGCTAGAAGAGGATGGCTTAAACATATGGATTAGACTGCCCACTATTTGCATTGCATTATGACTGGACCACTTTTTTTCATTTTCTGCATTCACTTTAACAATTTATTTCTGCTAAAAGAATCCATAATAGCAAACCCCTTGATTTGCTACAAGAATCTAAGCATCCTTAAAACAAGAATTTATCTTTAAAAAAAAAGAAAAAGAAAAGCCTTCAGAAAGAATTCCAACACTCTCCATAATGAATCACAACAATACAAACTTATTCAGAATACAAACTAAACTCAGAAAAAGCTACATATCAGGGTGGAAAGCAAAAGCACTACAGATTCCATAAAGCATTTCTGGAATATTAGCATGTAACAAAATTACTTTTCTGATTAGTGGATTTAAAGTACATCTCTTCAAGATTACTGGTAATGTAATTATTCAACTAGAACTTGACAATTACACACACAACAAAGCACCATTTCAAAATTTTAGGTATATCTTCAAAATGTTATATATTTTATAAATCAATGTATCTATAATATAAATGAGGGCGTTTTACCTTCAAGACCCTGACTGGTGTGCTGTGTTCCTACATTTCCATTTGTGTTATTTAATGACTTTTATATTCTTCTAAATCATAGAAAAATTGTAATAATATGTGACTAATCTTGTCTAATAAAACATGAAGAGATATTTGTTTGTACTGTGAAGTCCTACGTAGTTGCTACCGAGCTCACCTGACGTGAAGTGAGGTCTGCTATCCAACGGGACAGACACCAGGGAATCCACAATGTCTGGCCTTCTCTGGAGGAGTTTGGAGATCATCTCAAATCCCTGAGGACCTAGAAACTCAAACAGCTAACAGTGAGAGAGAGAGAGAGATGAGAAAAATATGAGATTAGAAACAAGGGATATGTGCAGATTTGCAAGAAATTTACATAAAACAGCATCTAGAACAGATACAGTATTGCAAAAATGACATATGAAAAAAAACCCATACATTTTCAGCAAGGTGTTAACTTTTTTTAATTATGAATCACAGTTGTTGTCTTTGCAAAACATTTTAAAGAGAACACAAGATAATTATAAGTCTTGCTGATACAAACTGCCTCAAACCTGTTGATACAAAGGTTTTTTTGGGGGGGAAAATCTGTGGTAATCCAAGTGGGCCTTCTGAGACTGAAAAAAACCTGAGTGGATGCAGTGGTGAATCATAAAAGTTCAGTATGACTGTACTTATCATTTACTGTGAAATGCAACATTATAACATAACACATTTCATTAATCAAGAGCACTGTGTGTTGTGTTGTAGTGCAACTGGCAAAAAAACAGTGTTGAGTTACTTGTTTTGTGTGTTATTACTGTCTGTGTTATGCATTATTTAGCTATTATTAGCGTATGCATATGGAGCAATTGTAGCGTTACAAGGGATGAACTAAAGCTATACTGAAACTAACAACAAAAAAATACAATTAAAATACACCATAAAAACTACATTTAACTTAAAAACCAAAATAAAGAAAAAATAAATACAATAACATTGCAAGTCAGGCTTAACAAATAAACCGAACACTCTTCAATTTTGCCATTTGTAAAGAATCCCAATACCTTTCATTAAAACTTAAAAAATGCAATCAAGTCAAACAAATAATATCTTAATATCTACATTAGTACTGTAAAAATACTGTAAAGTCCTGGTAATCATCTTAATACACCTAAAGTTAAGCTACACACAAGTAGAGGCAAAGCTTTTAAAGATAGCAGGCAAGACGTGCTCAAGACTTCATGAAACTTAATAAGTTGAAAATCACCACAAAAGCCACAGTCTAGGTCTCATGCATAAATCAGCTTAACATAAAGAATAATACTTATGGTGTTGAGCACTCATCTCTCAGGGGAACTGCAGTATGGAAGATATTGAAATGATGAGCTACAATTGTATGCTTTATTGTGAAACAATGACATTGACAATGTTAATTAAATTAATGAGAACAGTACTGGGGAAATGTGGTCCAATCGAATTATCATGCTGGACGTCTTCAATGACGAGAGCCATTACCGCTCTAAGAGCAGTTTTTAAAGGATAATACTGTTCTGCAAATGTCTAAAATAAGGGTGATTCTTTGGGATTTTTTTTTTTTTTACTAGTGCAGTTTTTACTTTCCATACATGACTAAATTAAGTAAATAACCTAAGTAAAATAAATCAAAGAAAAAAACATTTTGCACCACACCTATCCACCCCTAGTGTGATGCAAATTGTTAACCATCTCATTCAGAAAGCTGCACATTTTGATCCTTCATGTACTATAATGTACAGTCAAGTGCATCCTATAAATACACGCATATAGTACTGTACATTTAAATGGCATAGTGGCAATGGGATCCAAAAAGAAGACAGGACTAAAAGATCAAACTGGTTAGTTGTTGTTTTTCAGTTCATCCAAAATTTGCTAAAAATGTACTCACCCTCAGGCCATCCAAGATCTAGATGCGTTTGTTTCTTCAAGGGAACAGGAGACATTTAACATGACACGACTTGCTCACCAGTGGATCCTCTGCAGTCCATAAATTAACATCTTGTGAAGTGAAAAGCTGCTTGTTTGTAAGAAACAAATCCATCAATAAGACATTTTTGACTTTAAAATGCTTCCGGGCTAAAATCAAATCCCCTATTCATAATATTGATGGACTGGTTTTGTGTGGATTGCTAGTGGATTACCGTGATGTTTTTATCAGCTGTTTGGACTCTCATTCTGACGGCACCCATTCACTGCAGAGGATCCAGTGGGGAGCAAGTGATGTAATGTTAAATTTCTCCAAATCTGTTCCCATGAAGAAGCAAACTCATCTACAACTTGGATGGCATGAGGATGAGTACATTTACAGCTGATTTCCATTTTTTTGTGAACGATTCCTTTAAAATTATAATTATTATTATTGATTGTTTTAAAGAAGCAGTTTAACAACAGTGCAAAATATGAAGGGGCTCATAAAGAAGCATTGTTCCATTTTTAAATGTCATGGTGAAAATTGTGTGCCTGGTGTAAGTGAACCTTAATATTGCTGCATCCTTCGTTCAACTGACTTTATGTAAAAATCACTGTACTCCACATCCTGTGTAATCTAAAATCACTGTTTCCAAAATGATTTCAACAGCCAAATAACAATAAAACGGTATGGATGTGACAGTTTCACTGACATGACTGTAAAATCTTTTCAGCAGATCTTTTGTACAGATAGCACTCCTGCAGGGATGCTAAACAAAAGCTGAAAATGTGCTTTAAAAAAAAAGGCAAGCAGACAACAAATGCAGACTTCTATGCTGAAAGTACAAAGCGATTTTATTCCAGTAGATAGATACACATTTCCTGTACTCTCCAGAGACTATTACAAAATCTTTCCAAGTTTGTTTGTATTTTTGTGCTTGTGTGGTGTAGCGTTTACTGTTTTAAATGCCCCAGCAGAGTATCTTTCTTTAAAAGCAGTTATATTGTTATTTTGCTCATTGTATTTTTTTCTACCATCACAGAAAGTGTTATTTGTTCACGAATGGTGATTTCACAAAAACTCAAGAGATGTCAAAGTTATACTTCACACTAAATGGGTTTTTCCCCAAACTTCAAGTGAACAAATCTTATTTCTATTACTGTAATTTGTATTACAGTAATATTGTACTGTAATTACTGTCTTATTTCTATCTACATAATTTAAATTTGTATGTAAAAACTTATATCATTGTGCCTAGACAGGATGGTTTGATTATTGTAATGACCGTGATTAGAATGCCATTTAAAATGATTATTTATACATATAATTTATATGGTGTATTATGTGATCACTTACTATGATTATTTTATCTTGGACAATGTGCCATTGTATTTGCAGCCTGTTTGACAGATTATATATCTATTCTTTTGAAATATCTAGCCAAGGATCTAGGATCTACTTAAATTCTGTTCAGTATGTTGGTCTGACACTGTAGAGCCTCAGAGAAACTCATAAATCCAGCCACACTCTCAATCTGTCAGATTAAATACACACTCTAAGCATTAAGTTTTGCATAATGCTGTCAAGCAAACATCAATCCCTTTAAATTCTCTGAAGTAATTAAAATAATACGGATTTATACATTTAAAATGTGAACGTTAGCATCACAAACCATCCTAAATCAGCCTGTTAAATAACAAGGTATTCGATAAAAGTTTTTCAGCTGTTATATTTTTTAAGCGTTCCATCAATCTGCAATTTTCTCCTGGAAAAGCAATAGCCTTTCAATTAGCTTTATCATCTAATCTCCCCTACTTTTCATTGCTCTAAGTGTATTTGAATCAGCAGCAAATGTCATGATTTATAAAGTACAAATGTGAAATATTAATAGCTGCTCTTCACACTGTCACTGTCAGGTTTAATGGTAGTGAATGAGCAGCCTTTGAACTTTTCTGTTGTTGACTTTGGAGTGACACGTGCAGAGAATAGTGGAGAGATGGGCACACAAAGACCATCCCACATCGAAAGGTGTCAGCGGGATAGCTGGCTTCCAAATGTCAACTACGTGAGGAACATTAGAACAGGATGTAAGTCAGGTACTACAGTGCTCATTGTTGGCACAGGGGACCACCCCTATCATTGAAGATTACACATCAAAAATAGTACGTACTACCTGCATTCTGAGCCTACGGTTTTGTAATACCACTTAAAAAGGGACTATAAAGGCATTACCAACCAAAAAAAAAAGTTCTACTACTTTTGATGTTTCATCATGACACCATGTACTGTAAATGCAATGTCACAATGTGGTGGACACAGACCAGCACATCGTTCACCGTGTTCTTAGGTTTATGATAATATACACTGGTGGTCAAAAGTTTGGAATAATTAAAATATGTAATGAAAGTCTTATATAAAAAATGGTGGACAGCATACTGAGGGCTGAGGGCAGAAATATGCTAATACGGGATAGTCTATCATCGGTCACGGGCAAATTAGTGAATGGATTTTTATCATTGTACAATGCTAAGACACATTTATATGCAAAAGGGAATTTTGGAAAAGGGAATTTTGCATCCAATGCCCAATTAAAAAAATAATAATAATAATAATGTGTGTATCTGTTTACCTTGAGGATTTGTGCATGCATATCATACCAGAACACTGTTGACCTGAAAGGCCTTCAGATTCCTGTTGGACTCGATGAATGTGGTATGACTGAGTGATCTTCCATTTGCTAAACAGATCTACTGTACAAGTGAGCTTCATTCACAGTGGACTGCACTCTAGGGTCACAAATAAGCAGTTGTGCATGTTATAAATAATTATTGTGTCGGCAGTCTTGCAAATATGAACTTTAATGCTGAGGCACGAGGTTACAACGTAATGTGATCCAATTTTCTTTGTGAACAGGTTTTTATCAGTTCTCTGATCTTTGACAGAATTTATAATTTATGCTGTTGTACAGTTACTGCACTGAACCAGACAAAGACAAGGTAAGCCAAGCTTCAGACATTATACATTATATATACAGTGGGTACAGAAAGTATTCAGACCCCCTTACATTTTTCACTCTTTGTTATATTGCAGCCATTTGCTAAAATCATTTAAGTTAATTTTTTTCCTCATTAATGTACACACAGCACCCCATATTGACAGAAAAACACAGAATTGTTGACATTATTGCAGATTTATTAAAAAAGAAAAACTGAAATATCACATGGTCCCAAGTATTCAGACCCTTTGCTCAGTATTTAGTAGAAGCACCCTTTTGATCTAATACAGCAGGCAACCCACCACAATCTGTCCCGTCACAGTTTTATAATGAACCAAAAATATTTTTACACTTTTTAAATTTTTATTTCACTTATTTATTTATTTTCAATCTGCATCATCCGATAATTTTTTCCTGTTTGGCTAAATAGTGTCAGACTTTTATTTTGAATGCACCAAGAACCCAGCAACTGAGAGCAGACATTATTAATGTACTGTTATTAAGTAAAATATATATGCATGTATTATAGCGTTTGGCTTTTTATCAGTAATAATAGAAAGGCAAATTATATAATACTTTATGTCACCATTCAGCAAATACATATTGAATATTTAATAAACCGTTAATTCCAAGACCCTCTGAAATGTGCATTTGTAGCCTCCATAAAACCATTTGTACTCTGTGAGTGACAACATTGACAGTAACTAAAGATAACTAAAAGATAAAACTGGTTGTAGAAGACAACATTATACTTCAGCTATACATTTCTATAAATAAATGTATAGATTTATCTATAAACATTTCTCACCTCGTTTTGTAGTTCGTCATCACTCTTTGTGTCCCGCAAGCATCTCAAAAAGAGAGGTGGAGAGCTCTTCGGCACTGGACAATACCATATTTCCCTCACTCAGGTATTTCTCCACCTCTTGTCTCAGGATGGAGCTGTCTGGGTTTCTCCGCTCCAGTTCTTCTGCTGAGTATGCATCATCTCTGTCACCCACAGCCCTCCGCTCACCGACATGATTATTGAGGAAGCTGTGAAAATCCATGTCCTGCTCCATATCAGTCCCCTCTGACCAGGGCAGAGTATCCTGAGCATCCAGCACATATGTGTCGAATGAGAAAGCAATGTTCCGTCCAAAGATAGAAATACAGTTCACCGTCTTGAGAGAACTCTGTGTTTGGATGAAAGCATCCACCTGAGATTCTCCAATCTGGGCCACTAAATGACCCACAGCTGCACAAGACAACTCGGCTGCAGAGGCCGGAAAGGGTCCAAACATCTGTTTTATGGCCCTGGTTTCCTCGTGACCAATCTGGTCTTTGTTGTGGAATGTTTTAAACAAGAAGACTCCGGCACTTTCAATGGTGTCCCGCCCATAATCCGTACCAACTGCAAAAAATGTAAAAGAAACATACAATATTTTGTTTACATGCTCAAAAACACAAATGCAGATGTTCAGAATTAGCCTGGAGTAAATACAGGCTATACTACTAAATCAAACAGTTTATAAAGAGCAAAACATTTGTAATTTTTTTTTTTTTTAGCATATTGCTATGCAGGTGCTAAGCTCTTTTGGGTGTTTCCTAGGGTATTCATAGGTGGTTGTTCACTACAGCCATTTTACAGACACATCTTAGTGTTAAACTTTGACAGTATCTTCATAATAATTATGCTAATTTCTTCTAAATTCTCATTTAGAAGCAAAGATAGCAAGTATCTGTAAAATGGCACCTGCTCCTGTGATATGGATTATTACGCTTGCTTTAACAAGCACCGATAATACCTTCAGAGTCTTCTGAAACCACATGGTAGCTTTGTGTGGAACAGACTATATTTAAGACAAGATGTAAGAATATTTAAAAATCACCAAGTTATGCTGTTTTGCAATGTCAAGAGGATGAGAATTGTCAATTCTGGGTGAACTATCCTTTAATGCATGTTATGCCTATTATTTAAAGCTATCACTTACGTGTTACTATCTGGAGTGTGAAGAAGTGTAGAAAAGAGACAAGAAGAGGTTGTGCAAAATGGCTCGAAGGAGACTTTGTATGAGTCAGAGATGGTAATGTATCTGAGTCATGGCATATGAGAACATTAGGGGACTCAATGCTGGACAGTTTTTGTGTGGATATTTCAGTCTCTACAAACTCTACAGTGTGCCCTGTATGTAACAAGAAGCAGACTGCAAAGAACTTGAAGGACCTCTGGATAAAGAAAAGTTTGGAAGTGGATGGTGCAGCAGCTAAAGAAGCAACTCTGTGAAAACGAAAACTCACAGCAAGAAGATCAAGCCAGGAGTCATGAGTTTGCATGTTCTTCCCTTGTTTACATGGGTTTTTATCCGGGTGCTCTGGTTTCCCCCCAAAATCAAAAGATATGCTACAAATAAAGGAGATACTAAATGGTCTATGGGTGTGAGTGTGCACCTGTGATGGACTGGCCATCTGTCCAGGGTGTTTCCCCAGCCAATGGGCCAAGACAGTACGATAGGCACCAGTATCCCCACAACCCTACAGAGGACATGGATGGAAAAATGGATGGTCTGATCCTTCTTAGAGACCACTAGAAGACAAGAGCCTCCATGTTTCCTATGTCCAAAATGTCCCTCTCTGCTGCAGAATCTGCATCATGGTGATAAGCAGCATTTGGGTACCTCTGGTCTGCCAATTAATCTACAAGAATATTTTGGTCGTTCCAATGGAAAGTAGTAAGTCAGATTTAATAGCCTTTAACATTAATTCTTTGGAGAATGGTAAATGTTCTCATAGTGTAGATGACCAGATGAAGGTACCTTGCAGTTCAGGCTGAGAGACAGTACAAAAGAACATGAACATTCTGGAAGCTGAGAGTACCTTGAGGTGAAGGTTTGCTTGCAGGAGCATAACCTCATTGGAGGTGTTTCTGTTAGCGTCATCCAGGAAGTAGACTGAGAACTTTGCGTATCGATTACTGTTTTCTACCTCATAGGCTAGAGACTGAGAACATTGTTGTATCTGGAACAGAGAGTCTCAGTGTGGATTATTTCTGTTTTTGTTTTTTACCTCATAGACCAACAACCCAGAAAAAGGTGTGTCAACTTGAGGTAGGGGTGCGCCCATCCGATATTAAGTATCGGTATCGCTCCCGTACTGACATATTCTGCAGGATCGGGGTATCGGTCAGATGAGACCGATCCAAATCCGATATTGTGCGTATACTATTCTGTGTTATTGCAAAGCCCCACAAAAGGCACAAAATCATTATAAAGCACCAACAAGTTTCATAAAGTTTCTCTCTGCTGCGGCTGTCTGTCATCCTCCATTCAGCGTTCAAACTGTGCGTTGCGTTTGGTTATGACAGTCAAGACGATGAAACTCTCTCTAAGATGATACAATGTTCCTATTATTATACTTGATCTGTAGATAAAGATCAGTGGTTTTGCATAAAAGGACTTTATCTTGCTGGAGTTTAGTGCTGTAGAGAGCACTATTAATTGTTCTTCATGCGCACAGTAACTGAAATTTAAAACTGTTAAAAGAAAAGGCTCAATAAACTATATTATATAATACACTACGCATTAAAATCATCTTCCCTTTGTGCTTTTAACTTTTCTATGCTGCACGCTGTGACTCCTTGTTGCTTCAAGCGCGTCATTCTGCGCACGGGATGCACATAAGCGCTTTGAGCCGCTCCGTATAGGAGCCTTTCATCATGTTATAATACTTTTTCGCAATGAAAGATTATTAATAGCCTTTCTTGTTGTCTTGTCTACCATATGTTGCTGCCTCATTACTGTGCTATACATTTAAAAGAAATGTATTTTATAGTATATTAATTAATATTTAAATATATTAGGCTACTTGTTTTTCATGAATGTATTTAACAACAATACAAAGAGCAATTATTTAGACAAAATACTTCCAAGGCACTCATGTGGTAAGATAAAAAGCCTTTAATGAACCGGGCTTAAGTCATTACAACTAGGCATGGGCCAGTATGAGATTCTGACGGTATGATAACCTTAGATTAAAAAAAAAAATCACGGTATTGCGATTACAGCTCTAAAATATGTTATTTTTAAATGTCTGGGTAAAAAACTACTTTTTTTTCCAATGAACACAATACATTTTATGTTTAAGAAACAAATAACATTTTGGAACAGTAAGCATGTCAGGCTAAAAAAAATCAATACAAAAATCGAATTCTTCGTAATTGAATTAAGTGCAGTCACTTAAGTGAGCCTAAACCTGCAGCTCAACAATAATCAGAACATAAATACATTATTTTCTGTAAAAAAAATTTTTAAAAACCTAATTGAAAAAAAAAAATGCAATCACTTAAGTGAGCCTAAAGCTGCAGCTCAATAATCAAAAACATAAATCAAAACATCATTTCTGTAAAAAATAATAAATCAATAAAAATTGCAGTCATTAAACCTGCAGCTCAACAAGGTTTTTGGAGACATGCTCACTTTCTACACATTCCTCTTTCAGTCCAAGTTATGATGCAGGAATGTTCCCCTTTCCTGGATTAAGTTTGGAGTGGTGAGGTACGAGGATGTGTGCACATACACATAAGGAAAGAGAGAGCGCGAGTGTGTCACACACACACACACACAAACACACTCGTCTTTCTCCGTACAACACTCAAACAGTGGCAAAGACACCTGAGAGCCAGCAGTTTGTTCGTTTTTTTAAATGTCGTGATTTTGAACAGATGCAAACAATGGCAGGAGGCTTAAAAGTATAGACGTCATACCAGCTAAATTTAACTATTGTACTAAATCTCAGAAACTTAGTACTTTAGCCTGCTATTCCTCACTCTGTGAAGTAACGTGAGTGAGGAAACTAACATTAGCTAGTTAATTAGCCATGTTATCTGCCTCGGTAGCAAGCCAAATAGTATCTATTTCAACACTGAAACAAACAGCAGGTGGGTCTCTGTCTTGATCGGGAGTGAAAGAGAGAGAAATGAAGATGACACAGATATATAGATTACGTACGACCTGGAAGTATTTATTTAGTGATCGGCGCTAAAACGTCATCTGTATGGAACATCATTGTGTACGGAACATGGTTAGTCTACATTGCCCGAAAACATTTTTTTTCCATTATAGTTTTTTAGTGGTTTTGAAACCGTGATTTTGCCAAACCGCGGTATACCTTGAAACCGGTTATCGCCCCATGCCTAATTACAACTAGTTAAAAGTAGATCTACGCATTTCGGCAAAACAGCCTTCTTCAGGACACACATCAATTGCTCAAACAGGTATTCTTAAACTAGTGGTAATTAATGAATCATAAAAGATATCTTGTTAATATGTAGGTGTGGCTAAGACTAGCCTCTTGGTAAAAAATAAATAATAATAATAATGTGAGAAAAAAAAAACTAACTAGCTAGGCAATATCGCGTTCATAATCGAATGCGATTCATCTGCGATTATGAACGCAATATTGCCTAATTGTCAGTGAACTACGGCTCTGTGTATTAAATACCGATCACAGAACCGGCTTTACTGACGAGATGCGCATGACAATCGCATGTGATTAATTGCACAGCCCTAGTTTGTCAGACGGCATAGTACGGCCTATGCAAATGTGACGCATCCAATGAGTGAAATGCCCGCGCTCAGCTGTAAATTCATCATAGGAAAGTCACAGTGGCAATTCCCCGGCATTAGTTTAACCGAGGATGTCACGGACCGCCAAGCATTTGGCCTACATTTAAGTGAAAATGAATGGCAGGTAATATGCAGCTTTTATACAGCCTACTAATTTATGCAGGTTTTCCCTCTCAAACTATGTTTTTTTTTATTTGTATCTTTTTTTTTTTTTATTCATGCTGCAAATATTTTTTAATATCTTGAAAAAATACTTTAATGTCTTTGAAGCGTTGACAGTTTTTTTATTTCGTTTAATACATTTGGTCAAAATCTAGAAAAGATGATGCTGTATTGGCTATGACTAAGGGCAAGATAGGCTACCAGATCAAGACCCTTTTCGTGTGTGTTTTTTTTTTCTTTTTGAGTAAAGAAAACGCACTGTACTTTATTATTATTATTATTATTATTATTATTATTATAGGCAAAGAAAAATAACGTTCTATTTGTTTTCTTTTTATTTATTATACAATTAAAAAGCAAAAAAGGCCTCTAACACTAGCTTGCTCTATTCTTTTTCTATTATATCTTTATTATATAATAATAATAAAAAAAAAAACTTACTATGTGTACTGCCAGCCTGATCTCATGTTTATACATAGGTATTAATACGTAACATTTACAAGCACAAAACGTACACTTTTGTACATTTTTAGTCATGCTAAAACGTACAATTTATACGTATTTCAACGTTTAAATTGTACAAATCGCTACGTATTTTTAGCTAAATAAACGTACAAATATTTACGTATCTTTTATATAATTTAGATATTCATATCAATGCATTTTGATCATTTTATCAATAAGCGATTTCGATTTTTAGACCCCTTAACCTACCCCAAACCTAAACCTACCCATTTTATAGCGATATATAAAGGATATAAAATGCAAATGACCGAAATATGCAGGAAAATAAAACTGTTAGTAACAATATAGCATTAAAATATATTTATAGTCGCTAATCCCACTCCTACCTATAAGCCTAAACATTTCTGTACAGTATAAAAAACATAACAGACAGATAAATGCAATTAACATTACAATCATTTATTTATTGCAAAAATGTCAAAAGCAGCACTAAAAGTAATCCAAATGACGATGCGTTGCACCCGCAGTCGTTTCTGGCGGAATACAGTAGGTTTGTGTGATCCAGAGCAGAATTTATGTTGTTAATCGCTGAAAATATTATCCAGATAATTTTCCCGATCCACTCCGTGAACTCGTGAAGGTACGCGCGCATCATTCAAACACTCCTCACCAGAAACACGGCTTATCCTGCCGTAAAACCTGTCGTTTGAAGCGGCAACATTTGAATTTGTAAAGAGTGTGTCAGTCAGCGTCATAAGTAAACAATTTAATAATGCAATCGAAAACAAGTTAATTCATATGACAACTAAAAACTAATAAAATTAATGCCACGATTTCAATATTCATAAGGATTCATTTTTAGGTGCCGTCAATACGTCAGTTTTGTACGTTTAAATGCTGAAAATACGTAAGTATTTGTATGTTTAGAGGCTGAAAATATGTAAGTATTTGTACGTTTTAGTGCCTGTAAAAACGTAAGTAAATGTACGTTTTATAGAACCACATTTTACGTAAAATACATACGAATTATCATGAGATCACGTTGGTACTGCATTAGGCTAACTGAGACTTTTCATAGCACTTGCATATCATTGCTCTTTTGTTGATTTTGATTACTTCCATTGTGCTCATTTGTAAGTCGCTTTGGATAAAAGCGTCTGCGCTAAATGACTAAATGTAAATGTTATTTTTTCTTATCAAACCAGTTTCGGAACTGTAATAATACATAGAAGCGCATGAACAGAAACGCTTAAATACTGATTCTGCTCAGAGTGAACGGACCTTTTTAAGCCCTGCTTTATGCAATTGACCAATATCGGAATCGGCCAATAGTTGTTTGTTAAAATCGGTTTAGGCCAAAAAAATTATATCGGTGCATCCCTACACATTATAGGAATTTATATTTGTAGTGGATGCTCTACATTTGATCACTTTCCCTGTAACATGCTACAATGACAGCAAATTAAGTGCCTAATTATTCCTCTTTAAAATAAACTTCAGAACTCATGTTCTGAGAACATATTTTTTAGTGAGAACAATGATCAATAATGTGCACTGGATATTATGGCAGACACTGCTGGATTCAGTGGTTGAACGGTCCAATGGCCGGTTTGAATCGGTCCAATAACAATACTGCAGAACCACTGCTGCACAGAAAAAAAAGGCAAGGATAAGGAATGATTTTTAGCAATGTAATGTATGGCACAAATTGCATTTACAGTCCGTATCTAATTTTCCCAATGTCTTGTACCTTTAATGGTGTTAAAACTGAAGTCACGTGGATGGGAATATACATGGAAATGATATGCCGATTACGTTATGCATAGTAAAACTAGGCATTGTAAGATCCATGTATGTATATTTTAGTGAGGAGACATCTTCCGCTGACTGGGTTTTATAAAAGGAATTTGCGCGGGTTCTGGTGTACGAATGGTTTTAAAAAATCTGAAAACTTTTGTGCATACGCAAAATCCAAGAGGATTTCTCAAACCAGAAGAGAAGTGGTAAAACACAACTACTCCGCAAGTAACATGCAATTACATTTTCAACCACAGAAGGTAAGAGGAGAGACCAAAGTTCTGTAGTTTTTCAAAAATTTCTATGGCAAGTCACACTTGAATCTTAGGAGTGAGATTCCGGAAAAAAAAAATGAGTTTCCATTGATTAGAGGGAACGTGGCCAATAAGAAGCCCTCCTCTCCACAGGACCTGTTGTTGGCTTATCTGATGACAAAAGACATTTGTTCCTACAGAAATCCAATCACACTGAAGTGAACCTTTTCCACAGTGACGTGGGAAGGGGATTTAGAATGCCATCCTGTCCGCTGTCCACTTCACAAAGCAGAGAGATCAAAAAGAAAGAGAACATGAATGTGGAATGGTCCTACAAGTCCCTTGGAGTTTGCATCACTCAAGAGTGAACAAGACAGACAATGTATTGGTGTTGTTCAGAAAAGGCTAAGTCTCCAGTACCAGCCCAGATTTCCTTCTGCATCCCAGATATTCAGAACAGCAAGATTAAACATAGTGACAATGAAAGACTCAAGATCAATTCATGGTTATTTAACCACAGCAGAGCTATAAGGGACTTGCATTAAATTGAATTAGATTAATCAGAACAACTGAATGCCACTGAGGTAAGGGCTGGCTATATAATCATGAATCATTAGATGCTAAGTGAGTTGATGACATG
This sequence comes from Sinocyclocheilus grahami, assembly GCF_001515645.1. Taxonomy (NCBI): domain Eukaryota; kingdom Metazoa; phylum Chordata; class Actinopteri; order Cypriniformes; family Cyprinidae; genus Sinocyclocheilus; species Sinocyclocheilus grahami. Next base: position 82,328 of record NW_015506515.1, read on the forward strand.
TGGAAAATGATCCTGACCTTAAGGTGGTTCAGTAACTCTACTACCAGTGCTGGATTTGATTAGTTATTCATGGTATTAGGCAGAAAATGAACCACAGCAAAGTTGCTGCAAAAAAAATCAATTTTGACAGCTGGCTGTTAACCTTTACCAGAAGACATATGGTAAAAGATTACTGAATTGAATTTTGATAGGAAAAGCTGCATGGGGGCTTTATATAGAGGGATAATCATCTAAAGACTCTTTAATTTCTATTTATAAATGATATTGTTTTTTGTATTATTAATACTCAATACTACATTATATCATAAGATGAACTCCCCTGTAAAACAAAACCAATTTAATATCTCGTTTGTTTTTCCCAGCACAAGAGTATGAACAAAGAAATGTGGATGCCCACAGGCCCAGAAAGGGTAACAAAACCTTTGATAAAGTCTTCAGCATGCATAAATCAATGTTCAGCCTGTGAACACAATGACTCTCAATAAAATGTGTTTTAGAAGAATCTGGATATTATTATCTGACCTGAAGCAAGGGGTTTATTCAAGACTGGTATTAAAAAAGTCAATGAAATGAAGCTTTTTATAAGGGGAAATAGATCAAAATGCCTTCAAGTCAACTGCTTCCAACAGAGAGGCTGACAACCAACAAAACCTGTGATTTCTGGATCAAAGTGTTCAATATCACATGACATTTTAAGAGTTACTTCATTAGATCTTCTTTATCGGTTTGTCTGATGTCTAGGATACATTTTAAAGCAGAAATAACTTGAATTATTTTAAAAATGTTCTCATTTGTGAAATCGTTATTCGAATATAACCAAGTAGTGCAACAAAATAAAAATATATGCATGTTCATAAAATAATGAGAAATTAATGATTAGTCTGGCAACAGTGAAACACATCAGCTTTACATTATAAATATGGCTGAATGGACAAACTCTGGGATGGGCGATTTTTCAGATTTGATCAATTAATTCGAATTTAATGTTTTGTAAAGAACTACTGGTTGCATCATGGTGACAGGCTGAAAACTGCTATTCATTGTTTTTACAGAACATTTATAGTTAATAATAGTCTACTGGTGTTATACCTTCAGTCATTTTGAATTTGAATTACCTTGACTTTTGAGAATTTTTAAAAACATTTTCTTGTATTATTTCTGAACATATAAGGTGCGTTTGTACAAGATGCAGTTGTACCCTAGTTCATGCATTTTTTCTGCAAAGATATTCAACAAGTGATTTTTTTAACATTTACATCATGTTGACACTTTCATGTGTGGCGCACCTGCCATAGAATTTTCTTTAACTAGAGGGTTAATAAAGGAAACGTTACTTGAATTGTGTTGTAGTTAAATTTTCAAGTTGACTTGTTAAAATCGAGAATCAGTCAAACGTTCTGAAAAAAAAAGAGATTTAAATTTTTGCCATATTGCCCAGCCCTAGTTACACTATATCTACACAAGAAGCATTTGGTTTGTTACTTCAAATCCAAGTAACTTCTATTACAATCAGTAAAGCATTCTGCACTGGAAGTGCCCATTTGCCCATTAGTTTGTAAAGTGGACTATACTGTAAATTCCTGATTGGATTGTTTTTGAATCTCAACAAAGAATTACCTACTGATCTGTTTGGCTGCTTGGAGGATATTCTTCAACTCAAGAGTGGCTACTGGCATATCTTTCTTCTCCAGATGTTGGGTGAAGAACTGAACTATCTTCTGTCATGTCAGACCGTCTCGGCTAAATATTTACTGTCGTTTCAGCCGCTTGCTCTGCAAAAAGATGCATGTAACAAAACTTATGTTTAAACAGAAAGGACAATTAAATGAATACTGTTTATAAAAACACAATACTCTTCCAGGACAATATATTAAATATTCATAATATATGTGTAATGTCTGAGGCAGCTATATGCTTTGCCATTAAGTTTCCTAAAGGCTGCATCAATTGGTTACTTTCACAATCCCTTCCAACGTGGAAGTATGCAAGTTTGAACAAGACTGATGTAATAATAGATGCATTTAATGCATTTGCACAATATTCACCCACGTGGCTTTTTTCATGTAATTAACCCTTTTGGGTAGTGTATATTATGCAGAGCTGTGAAAAGGTTTTTTCCCCCTTCCCGTTTTTTTTTTGTTGCATATTTGTCACCCTTAAAAGATTATCAAACACACTTTAATATTACACAAAGATAATGCAAGTAAATACAAAATGCAGTTATTAAATGATGATTTAATTTATTAAGGGAAAAAAGCTGTCCAAACCTGCCTGGCCCCATGTGAAAAATTAATTGTCCCCTCCTGTTAAATCATGAAAGAACTGCAATTAACCACATTATTTTAGAAAGCTGAGTTCAATTTCACTAGCCACGCTCAGGCCTTATTACTGCCAGACCTGTTGAATCAAGAAATCACTTAAATAGAACCTGCCTGCAAAGTGAAACATGCTTAAAGAGCAACACATTATGCCGCGATCTAAAGAAATTCAAGAACAGATGAGAATCAAAACAGTTGACATATATCAGTCTGGAAAGGATTGTAAAGCCATTTCTAAGGCTTTGGGACTCCAGTGAACCACGATAAGAGGCATTATCCACAAATGGAGAAAACTTGGAACAGTGGTGAACCTTTCCAGGAGTAGCCGACCTACCAAAATCACTCCAAGAGCACAACAACAACTCATCCAGGAGGTCATAAAAGAACCAAGAACAACATCTAAAGAACTGCAGGCCTCACTTGCCTTAGTTAAGGTTAGTGTTCATGATTCAACAATAAGAAAGAGACTGAGCAAAAACGGCATCCATGGGAGAGTTCCAAGGCAAAAGCCACTGCTGACCAAAAAGAACACAAAGGCTCGTCTCACATTTGCCAAAATATATCTTGATTATCCCCAAGACTTTTGGGCAAATATTCTGTGGACTGATGAGACAAAAGTTGAACTTTTTGGAAGGTGTGTGTCCCGTTACATCTGGCGTAAAACCAACACAGCATTTCATAAGGGGAAGTCGTGGCCTAATGGTTAGAGAATCGGACTCGTAACCCAAAGGTTGCGGGTTCGAGTCTCGTACCGGCAGGGATTGTAGGTGGGGGGAGTGAATGTACAGCGCTCTCTTCCACCTTCAATACCACGACTGAGGTGCCCTTGAGCAAGGCACCGAACCCCCAACTGCTCCCCGGGCGCCGCAGCAAAAATGCCCACTGCTCCGGGTGTGTGTTCACGGTGTGTGTGTTCACTGCTGTGTGTGTGCACTTTGGATGGATAAATGCAGAGAACTAATTCCGAGTATGGGTCACCATACTTGGCCACATGTCACATGTCACTTCACTTCACATAAAAAGAACATCATACCAACAGTCAAACATGGTGGTGGTAGTGTGATGATCTGGGACCTGGATGACTTGTCATAATTGACAGTACCATGAATTCTGCACTCTATCAGAAAATCATGAAGGAGAAAGTCCGGCCGGACTTAAATCCGATTGAGATGCTGTGGCATGACCTTAAACAGTCCATTCACGCTCGAAAACCCTCCAATGTGGCTGAATTAAAACAATTCTGCAAAGTAGAGTGGGCCAAAATTCCTCCACAGCGATGTGAAAGACTCGTTGTTGCTGCAAAGCGTGGCACAACCAGTTATTAGATTTAGGGGCAATTACTTTTTCACGTAGTGCCAGGCAGGTTTGTATGGCTTTTTACCTTTAATAAATGAAATCATTACTTCAAAACTGCATTTTGTATTTACTCGGGTTATCTTAGTGTAATATTACATTTGTTTGATCTGAATCTTTTAAGTGTGACAAATAAGCAAAAAATTTAAAAAACAGGAAGGGGGCAAAAACATTTTCACAGAACTGTACATATACATTGGGTAATGTACACTATCCGTCTGGGATCTGTTCTGTTGAAAGAGGTCTCTTATGCTCACCAAAGCCACATTTACTTAATCAAAAATATAGCAAAACAGTAACATTGTGAAATATTATATTTAAAAAAAATACTGTATTTTCACTGTATTTAAAAATGGGTTACACTGGTTATTCCTCAATTTTAAAATCAGCATGAAATCAAAATGTAACTTCTATATTTTCTTAATGTGTTACTGGTCGTACTGAACAATAACCCCTCCTCTGATGTCAAGCTGCAGTTACTGTTAGTCAGTCATATTTAGATCTTTATGCAAAGCTTACTTTTCATAAACCAATGAAATAAAATTAATCCTGTTCCTCTCAAGTTTTTTTCAATAAGCTGTTCAATTTGTTCAATAAGACTTTACCATAGTACGCCAGTTGTAACTTTAAGCATGTTCAGAGTAAATGCATTAATATATGGAAACTTGTTTCTGTCATAAGAAAAAAAAAATTAACTGCAACTCACAAAACTGACTTTTTCACAGTTCTGACATTTTCTTGAAATTGAGTAGAAAAATCTGACCTAATGATACATATACAAACTAGCAGTTGTGAAAAAAATGAGTCAAAATTATAAGATAAAAGTCCCAATTAACTTTTTTAAATTCTTATTCTGTGACAGAAACCAAAAACAACAAGATAATTGAATCGAGTGACACATGGCCAGGCCAACCACAGGTAACTAGGGTCAGCCGACGTCACAGTGCTAGCTGGAGGCAGCAAAACAAAGGGGAAACTGGAGGCGGCCCATTCAAACCAGTGCAGATTCGGCTACATAAGGAGCTTAAAATATCATCTTGTTGTGATGTTAGGATCCAGAATCGACGTAATACAGCCTCAAATTAGAAATTTGATCGCATATCTGCTGCCACTGCCAGACAAAAAACCGACGACAGCTGTGGTTAAACGCGATAAAACGAGCAGACTGGACAGAAATGATCGTCAAAAATGCTCGCGTTTGCAGCGCACACTTCTTATCAGAAAAGGTTCAATAAAGTATTGTCTTTTGTTGTTATGGGCAGATTTCTATGGATAGAGATTTCTTGCCATATGTCTATGTTTCTTGCATCTCACAACTACACTCTTAAAAATAAAGGTGCTTCACGATGCCATAGAAGAACCTTTTTGTCTAAATGGTTCCATAAAGAACCTTTAACATCTGAAGAACCTTTCTGTTTCACAAAAGGTTCTTTGTGGCGAAAAAAGGTTCTTCAGATTATAAAAAGGTAAGAAAAAGATGGTTCTTTAAAGAACCTTTGACTGAATGGTTCTTTGTGGAACCAAAAATGGTTCTTCTATGGCATCGCTTGAAGAACCTTTTGAAGCACCTTTATTTTTAAGAGTGTAGGCAAGCAGATGAGGCCAGAATATAACGCAATATCCGCCTTAGTAATTGTATATACATTGTTGTGATTAATTGTGGCTGGAACAATAATGTAGCTGTAACAATAGTTGCCTGCTGAAATTGAAATGTACAGTATATACATCTTCATCATGACTAGATAGACACGGTGAGTTTGTCGTTACTATACACGTTAGATGTGATCCACCTCATAGTAACAATCCTGTCAGATCGTCCATCCTTTGAGTGAGAGTGTAACGTTACAGGTCGGCCGTTCTGGTTTCGTGGTTAAAGTTAACCTTTTCGACATGTTTCCATGTTGTTGTTGCACAGTCAGCTATGGCATGGACGCGATGTGGTCTGGGGGGTTTGGCAAAAGGAGAGTGGGACTGTGGGCGGTGCTCGGGGTGGCGACTGAAGGCGGTGACTATGTAGTTCTGACGTCAACTTTTTACGGAAGTCACAACTGTTCGTGAAAAATCACAGCTACTTTATGCAGGCAGTGTGCATTTTACTGTGGACTGACTGTTTTGAAACTTATATGGTAGTTAAATAGCCCCTAGACCTCAGTTATCGTGAAAAAAGCAATGAGATTTCAATTTTGACAATATGGGTCCTTTAAGAAATATGTCAGAATTGTGAAAAATAAACTCAGAATTGCGAGAGAAAAAAAAAAAAAAAATGTTTATTCTGTGGTTCACACATAAACGTGTAATATGTTTATAACATGTGAAATAGCTTCGATATAAATATTAAGATACACATTGAGACATAATTATTTTAATCACCCATCCCTGTGAGACTAGAAAATCTGAAATCATATTATTTTGGGGTTTGAAATACTGTAAAACATTAATGAAATGAGTTCCACTGCACACAGCTGAAGGATACAGTAAAGTGTTATTTGAATAAGCGCCTCAGTTTGTAATATATGTTCAATAGTTCATGTCACCGGGTCAGTAAGTAAATTAACACCACGCCATTGTATCAGCACTTCAGTGCCCTCTCAAACTCAGCATTATGAGTGAGCGCTTGGAAAAACCTGCACCCTGTGCTCTCCGTCCAAAAGCAGCAGTGGCGATAAAGAAATCTGAATTTAGAGACGAGGAGAAGAATTTACGCTGAACGGAGGTGTGGCCTTCTGCTTCCGCAAAATCCCAATAAAAGCAAAGTCGAGAGAGGTAGAGATTAAAGAGAACCAGAGCGGTCAAAGCTTATTTAAAACACTATGAATCATACTCTCAAGGTCGAAGGATCACGATTAAATGAAGTACAGACAGAGGACATCAGATTACAAAGAGACAAACGCTGTTTTGGCTATTAATTAGAGCGATATAAATCTGTAGGCCGATATTATCAGCAAAAAACAGCACTTTGCAGATATATCTGTGGCCTTAAGTCCACTTTAATCCATATATCACAGCTAATCCATTGGTTAAACGTCCTAACTTTTGCCGACTATGTGCGAAGCCTTGGACATGACTACAGGTGATTGATAAAAAACAATTCAGACATTGCTTGTGCAGATAACGCCTAAATAGCTACATTTATTACATTTTCTGAGTCTTGTCAGTGCAAAGTCACCATCTTGATGCTATGGTGTTTTTGGGAAGTGCAAGGGTAGTATTATGCTTTTTTTTTAGGATTTTCTGCAAGTTTAAGGCCCAAAAATGTTCCTGTTTACACCTGGTTTTAAGATCAGTTGACCAATCACAAGTGGTCAGCGGAGACACATTGCTGTTTCTGTTATTTTATGACTGGATGGACAACTTCATTATTCAATGGGGAATTATCTGTTATTTTAAAAGAGTAGCTGTATTAACTGAATTTTTTTGTTGTTTTTTGTCAGAAAGCTAACAAATCTCAAACCATTTAACACTATGCTTCAGGACCCTCAAGACACCTCTCCTAAACAGGGCACACTATTTTAAGCATTACTGTCTGGCAACAAAAGTTTGGGGTCAGTAAGGTTTTTGATTTTATATTTTACTTTTATCTTTCATTTTAGATTAAGCTTTTATTCAGCAAGAATGCATTACTGTTCTTTTGAGCTTTCAATTCAAAGAAAAAAATGTAAAATTTTAAGCTGCACCTCTGTTTTCAACTGTTTTTCTAATAATGTTATAATTTTGATAAATGTTATTTAAGCAACAAAAAAAAATAAAAAAATGTTTTGGTTGGATTCATGTTGTCTTGCCTTCAGATCATAAATGTCTTGTGTTAAATCATCCTGTTTGCTGACGGTAGAAAAGGAGCGCAGGGCTCCAGTGAGCCGAGGAGGAGACATGGTCAGCCACGCCGAAGGCCGTCTGTGGCCAACACCTGTTCATGCGGGAAAGATGATAAATGTGAATATAGACAGTTCCTTTATGTGTCTTTAATGAAGCAGACAGCATGGATCGTATCCATTCATTTTACTTAGGGTGCATAACACCTGACACAAAATCACAACAGACGACTGAGACAAAATACCTAAAAAGGCGCTTTAAAATGAATTAAATAGATGGCCAAAATCTATATTCTCATTTTGACAAGACTCCTCAGATCCCCCAATCTGATGATCTCTTTCTCTAACATTTGAGAATCCTAAAGTGTTCTGTCACAATATGTTCTATCTTCATTTTAGTATATGTACTGTTTTATCACGTAAAACCTTATGTAACAGCTCATGGGAAATATGAATAATTAATCATAACTAGTTATAATTAATTATGAATATTTAGATCTGCTGTAGATAGTTAGCTGACCTCTCAGGGTCAACTGTCTTGTCAATTCTAAGAACGTTAATTTCCTGGTTAAGGGAAATAACTTTCTTAAATCTGCATGATTAAGTGACTCCAGTTATAAGCAAACAATGAGCCACGTCAAGTGTGATACAAGTAAGGTTTTATTAACTACATAAACACTTAAACTAGTCTAACATACTACATAAACACATAAACTGGTCTAACATCCTACATAAACACATAAACTGGTCTAACATCCTACATAAACACATAAACTGGTCTAACATCCTACATAAACACATAAACTGGTCTAACATCCTACATAAACACATAAACTGGTCTAACATACTACATAAACACATAAACTGGTCTAACATACTACATAAACACATAAACTGGTCTAACATACTACATAAACACATAAACTGGTCTAACATACACATACACACACACACACACACCTATGGGCAAGGAAGCGATTTTCTTCACCTAAATTCCAGGAGGTCGTAAATGTATCGGGTGTCAGGGTTACCATGGAACCAGGGGCCTGTTCGGCTTCCTGGGGTGTTACAGAGTATTTGTTAAATCTAGCTAACAAAATATATATTGTGTGTTTGAGTGGTCCAGACGCTACACTTATTTGTGAAAAACCCTGCTTCAAAAGTGTTCTTGTGCTATTATTCTTTACAATAAACTGCACTTTAATCTATTTAACGTTAATATAATTCACATTTTGAGGTAGCAAATCCTTTCTGGGCCCCTGTGCAAGTATGAATACGACTGTCAGACACTACAGACTGCAGAAGAACTGCTTAATACTGAACTAACGTGTTATGATACTGATATTTATACATGATATTTTAATAGCAACATCCTTATGAAATGTCTCAATATGTGTTTGTTTATCTAAACACAGTGATTACGACTTTGTTACGTAAAAACAAAATCATTTAACACTAATTCACCACTTACAAGTTAAAGAAGACATTGAGGTAAAGGGGACTCTCTCAGCTCAGAACCGCGTCAAGCGAATTGTAGTTTTGTAAGGTTACTACGCGCCCGCTTTCAATGGTTCAGCGGTAGATAGTGGACTACAATATTCATTATAGAAGCATATGCCGAAACAGCAAGGCAGCAGTAATCGATCCTTGAAAAACTGATGCTTAGTAAAGTTCTAGATGAAAGTAGAGTTACGTATCTACGTTTCACATCTGTAATTACACGTGAATGCAATTAATAAGCAAGATCTGTATTTGGCAAATTATATTAATAGGATTTTTGTTGTTGTTTTTTTTTTTTTTTTTTTTTCAAATTGATATTTTTGGGAAACGTATACCCTGTACATATTCCTCAGTAGCCTGTCAGTAGCCTGTATGATTTTTGTTGACCAAAATTACCATTTAGCATAACTATTTAGGACAGTGGTTCTCAACTGGTGGGTCGCAATTAAAAAAATTATGAGCTGAATAAAATCAATCAATCAATCAATCAACATACATATATATAAAATCATATAATCCTATTTAATCAGGATTATAAAGAGGCTAAATAAACAGGCTTACCAACTTCTTCAATTAGTAATATTAAATAACATTAATACATTTCAGGGTTTGATTTTAGTTCATTGTCATTATGATATTATGATTAGTTATTGCATAATTTTGTGAAAAAAATAAACTTGATGTCCAATGAGCGTTCTTAAAATTTAAGACCAATAATAAGAAGATCAAATGAGTAAGCCTTCAGAGTTTGAAGGTGTGTGTGTGTGTGCGTGCGTGTGTGTGTGTGTGTGTGTGTGTGTGTGTGTGTGTGTTTAGATCAGACATAACATTTCTTTATTTATATTTATTTCTTTATTTAGGCAATTTTAATTTATTTTTTTTATTTATTTGAGAGTTGTGTTTAGGGCTAGGGTAAGTGGATAGCATATACAGTTTGTACAGCATAGAAATCATAATGGCTATGGAAAGTCCCCATAAAACATCCTTGTGTCTGTGTGTAGGTTTGGCTATATTTGTTGGGCTAAATCACGTTTAAAAATCTACTTTAAATCTACCATTTAAAAGTCTAGGGTTACCAATGTTGCATTTGAATTTAAATAATTAAATAATTAAATCACTTATAGAAATCTAATTATATTATATAAATTATATAATTATATTATAGAAATTAATTAGGAAATCATTGCAATTATTTGGTGCAAGAAACATTTCTTATTATATGGTTAAAACATTGTGTGGTTAATATTTGGTAACACTTTATTTCGATAGTCCACTTTAGACATTCTATTAACAGTAAGCAACTTTGCAACTACATGTCAACTAGCAGTTAGTAAAGTATTAGTAGACTGTCTGCTTAATATCTTCTAATTCTTTCTTTGTCAACTTATTCTACTAACCCTAAACCTACCCGAACAGTCTACTCTGAGAGTTAGTAGACGTGTAGTTGCAAATTAATGAGAATTAGTTGACATGTAGTTGACATGTAGTTACAAAGTTAGTTAGTAGAATGTCTAAAGTGGACTATCGAAATAAAGTGTAACCTAATATTTTTTGTGGAAACCATGGTATATATTTTAGGAATCTTTGGTGAACATAAAGTTGAAACGAATAGCTTTTTTTCAATATAAATCTTTTGTAACATTATAAATGTCTTTACTCTTACTTTTGGATCAATTTAATGCATCCTTGCTGAATAACAAACAAGCATATTAAATGAATGAATGAATGATACTGACCCCAAATGTAGTTTACAGCTTTTTTGTGTGAAGCGGATTAAGTGCAGACTTAGATTTGGGTTTTAGCAAACATCATCACCCATAAATAAATATAAACAAATCAAATGTTTGGAATTGTGTGATTTATTACTATAATTAAATGATTCTTGGCATATTCTTGAGCGTTTACTCTTGCAAAAGAGTAATGTAACAGTATACCTGTCACGAATCCGGTCCATGAACTTTCCAATTCATTGACTCTCGCACTACACACTGTTGCACATCACCCCGGACTACATTTCCCATCATGCATTGCACTGATTGCACTCAGCACGAATTGCACACACCTGTTTACACTGATTGCACCCAGCTGTTTCATATCACTCCCTCACTATTTAACACTCACTCTGATCCCTTCCCGCTGCCGAGTATTGTTTCAGCGTTTATCACTCTCCTAGAGATAGCTACCTTACGGAGCCCTTGTCATTGCCTTAGCCCTAGTCATTTGCCTTAGCCCTAGTCATCAGTTCTGTGAGTTATCTTTTAGGGTACCTTTTGAGGAGGTAGTTAATTTAATTGTAGTCTAAAGGATTTTATAGACTATGCTTTGCTGATTGCTGGGTCAGCGTTCACTGTGGGTATCGTGGAGGAACGCGACCCCGCCCTCACTCTGGTAATGGCGGCCGCACTAGAGCACGCTCACAAAATGGCGCGACAGCGGAGTCTGATCGCAAAATGGCGGACACAACAGATCTTCCTGAGGCAAGTCAAGCCACAGTTGATCATCATGAGTCAAAGCAAGTCACAGTTTATGATCACGAGTCTAGTCCAGTCACAGTTGATAGTTATGAGTCTAGTCAAGTCACAGTTGATCATCATGGGGCAAATCAAGTCACAGTTTCTGATCATGAGTCTAGTCAAGTCACAATTGATTGTCATGAGTCAAGTCAGGTTGCAATTCATTATCACGAGTCTAGTCAAGTCACAGTCCATGGTGCAGTGTTGCTACAGATGGTTAAACCATGGTACATTGAGATATACCATGTTATATACAGAAAGGGAAAAACAAAAAAAAAACATGGTATCACAATGTCCCCCTAAAATTGTAAGTGCTTTAGCAGTGCATTGAGTATTTTTTGTAAAAGTAGTTTAATATTTTTACCAAGTGATACTGGTAATGTTTAGTGCTCATAATGATATGTAGCACAATGATGTTCTGGTATAGTGTTTACAGGTAAGTCATATAGTGTTTTTGCAGGCCAATAGAACATATACTGCAAGGCTTAACTCAAATAAAGCAGTTAGATAAATAATCAAAAGTCACAGGACTGTGGACTCAGTACATACTAGGGATGGGCGATTGTTACGATACCCGGCATTGTTATTTTTGTGGGTGTTGTTTTCTGTACTGGTGTATGTGTGCAGGTATTGGCTGTTCATCAAGGAACGTGATTGGCGAATCCTGAAGCAGATGACTTTAAAAAGGGCGGTGCTACCAACCCAGGGAAGCTCACTCTGGCGTTTGCTTCCGTGGCATGAGGAGCTCCGGATTCCGTCTCCGTCAACAGATCACCAACAGCGTTGTGGTTGCTGTACATGGTTCTTGCTATATCTGATTTATTGTTTTTATATTCTGAGAAAATCCTGGGAGCGTAGGAGGGGTCTGCCCTTTACTTTGACCTAATTTTGCGATGTGTTTTTGTTTAGGGAGTTAGGGAAGTTGATTTGTATTTTTTTTTTTCTTTATAACTAGGCCATCTAAATCTTTTCTTTATTTTATTAGTGGTTTTGTTCATTATTTTGGCCATGGCCCTCTCCGAAGCTAAAGCTCCTTTCATTAATTTCATTCTTATTTAATAAATTATTTAAAACTGTTATTTGTCTTTGGTGATCTGTTGGCTGTGGTCGGAATCCCGTTACATCACTTTTTCGTCTCGTACCCTAGTAAAAATGGGTCGTAACAGCGATATCTTATCGTTTGCGATATACCGGTAACAATTCTTCCCACAATAAGACCTGAGCAGCTCTACAATCTGGAACAGGTTTGGATAGGGCTGTACAGTGCGACAAAAAATGGTCTGAGCCTTGAGTAAATGTACTACAGTAGCACGTGTGCAATACAGTTTTACATGTGTATGAGTCTTTTACAAACCTGTTGTCCAACAAAGATATTATTTATTGACATTGTAGCATCTCGACCAATCTGAACACACTAATTTTTATTTGATTTAACAAATCAATTATTCATTAGATTAACAAATCGTCACAGTCCCCTCACTCAATAAACTGGATGCCAGGATTTCTGCTGAACACCAGGCCCCCTTGGTCACCATGACAACTAATCATGATATCACTGGTTTTATGACCCCCCCCCCAGGAATGTGAGTAGGATAACCCACTCTTTGTCCCCACAGGAGAGGCAGAGCAGAAATTGACTGTTCTACTAATTAATTCATAGGAAAACCTTTCTTTGAATGAACACACTTGAAATAACTTATTTTTGTGACCAGACGTGGTTTCGTATCACAGAATAATGTAGAAATCATACTATTTTATAGCATTATTTACAGTGATAAAGGCTCTGTCGATTAGCATTGCATTATAAATATCATTTCTCCTTATAAAAATACCCAAGATTGTTTTAAGAACACACATACCATATATTTCGTGCTATCGCATGTTTATTGTCTTCCGGTTTCCTCAGTTAAAATTTCTCAATCTGCGTTTTATTCAGCTACAGCGATCACTGGATACCTTTGTCCATATTAGGGATTTCCTGGAGTGTTACTTCTACTATGCATATGTGGAGCGCAAGTGCATTACATCATGTGTGTACTGCTCACAATACCCTATTTTGGGTAAAAATAGGAAAGATAATACTTTTCTCTAAGGAAACAGGATTCCCTAAATTATCGTCATTGATATCGTTATCGCAATAAATATCAGAAATTGACACAGTGGTGGCTCGTGGGTTTTAAAATAGAGGAGACACACTAATTGTATTGGTCTGGGATCCCTGCCGATTATTAATATTATTATTATTATTATTTTCTTAACCACTTTAAATT